>NW_020292150.1:0-216709 GCF_003184845.1 Aspergillus ibericus CBS 121593
AGCCATGTCCGGGTCTAGAGGGAGGTAGTGCTGGGGAACCCTGGTCGGCGGGGCCGGGGGTTGCTGGTATTGCGGGGAGAAGAAGGGCGAGGCGTCGTAGGAAGCGCGATGGGCGAGGGGATTGCCGAATTGGTAGAGGGGAGGAAGATGGTGGAGGGGAGCGACAGGAGGAGGAGGAGGAGGAGGAGGAGAGATGGGGGATTGGAAGGTCGAAAAGTCAGGGGATTGGGGGCGATAGGAGTGGTCTTGGTCTGTCATAGCTGTGGGGATTTTTATTTTTTCCTCAGCGATGGGATCCAAGCGATGGGATGCGCGTGCGCGCCTAACCGCAGAAACGGCCTAGTAGGGAAAATAAATATGGGGAACCGCTCACCTTGGATTTTGTCTGCTCGGAAAGAATGCGCGGATTAAATCATCCTCGATCGATAAAATTGTGGCCAGCAGGAATTCAGCAGGCGCCGATAGAATGTAGGGCTGCAAAGCACCGAACCAGGTGGTCCCTTCACACTCCAAACTCCGGGTTGGGACTGCAATCCCTGCGGAGGGAGACTGAAAGACTCTGAATGTTTGGATGATCGCGGTGGTCCGAGCTTGCCTGATACTACTAAGTAGTTACTAAGTAGTAGTGGAAAGTGGAAGTGCGTGTGCCCAAGACTGCCGGCAGTGGCCCCAGCAGCCAGAAGGAGAGAAGCGTCCGGCCGCCTTTTCTTCCGGGGAGCAGCGGCCGCCCTTTTAACCCTGGCCGCCCCGTTACCGTCACCCGCTAAAAATACCCTCCCGCCGGTACGTCCCTTGTTTGGAGCTCGTTTTGCTTTTCGTTTGGCCCTTCCTCCGACCAGTCATTCTTTCCTTCTCTTCACACCACCGACAGGTACCGCCAGGCAGCCAGGCTCACCATTCCACCCTTCATCATGATTCCTCCTTTTTTTCCCAGATCATGACCTATAGTAGTCAGTATCACTGCTCCATTGGGTTTGCTACATCCCTTCACACCACAGAGTATTCTTCACCTCCTCAAACCATCCCTCGCAGTCACATAGCCGCCCTCGTCTGGTCGATCGTCCGATGATGGCATCTGGCCGTGATGAGTCGCACCTCTGGGTTCGGGGTGTCAACTCGTCTACGAACCACTTGTCGTCGCCACCCCGCCCGGAGGCACACCTCGGAGGGATCCTGCCCTGATTGGTCCCCCTCGGCTTTTGGCTTTTGCCGCGCGTGATTCCCTCCGTCGAGTCGGCGTCGATGATGCAAAGCCACATATCGTATACTACGGTCTACCGCTGGTTGATATCGTTTTCAGCCTTGTCGGTCCCCTGACCCTCCCAGCTTGATATGGTGCCTCTAATGCGGGAGCCCGTCGACTGGGACTGGTCATATCGTTTTATTTGCATTTCGTTTATCTTGCTTTAGCTTTCCACCTTATCCGTTGGTTGGGCATCCCCACCACGACGCGTGATGATGATAAACAGAGCTCCTGAGATCCGGGGAGAGGAACGACGTTGCGCGCAGAGACCAACTAAGGTATCGCCGCCGTGGACCTCTCGAGGCTGTAACAGCCATCCCAATCGCTGAGGGGTAAATTACTTGATCTAATCTGACAGCGCGTCGCTGGTTGTCGGGCGGTACTTTCCATCCTTCTGATTTGCTCGTCGGAGTTGAGAGGTAGATCTCGCAATCAAGCATGGTCACATAGATACTAGATAGAGTTAGACAATGCAGTTTTCACCGCAGTCAGCCTAGCGCGGCGCCGCTGACACTCCAACGAAACCGGGGTCTGAAGAGTCATCACAACTTATCTGCCTGGTCTGCACGCAGGGATGTGGCCGAGGCGCCTTGTGATAGATGTCTAGCCAGGGGTCGAGCCGCAGCAGTCGCAGCAGTTGGCGGTGTGCGGCTGCATCTGGAGACGCCCATGACCCGTCCAAACTTTAGTGGAGTGCCTGCAAATGACTAAGTTCACCTCAAACGGCACGTTGTGACGGTTGATTAGACCTGAAACGGTTGGCCCTCTGTAGTGTGTAGGACGGTGAGGAGAGTCATCTGTAGCGTTCCCTCCAGCTTCCTACCTCTCCCTGGCAAGTAGCAGTCACCCAGCACAGGACGGATCCGGCCAGCAGCAGGCAGCTTCATCATGTTCTGCACAGGCGGGGGGAGACACCAGCCGGCTCGGGTCGGCGTTGTTCCGCTCCGGCCCGCCTCCGGCCTCCAAATTTGGTCAAACAGGCACAGATTGTCCATCGCGACAGTCACCACGATTGTTGATTCACGGCCTTGCATTCACGCGTGACGCCAGCAGGAATGGCCACCTCTTTCTATTGATGGCGAATTAGGTCGCGTTGTCTCTTTTTGCCGTCTGGGCTGCCTCACCTTTCTCAAGTCTGACCTCTCTTTTCTGGACCTATCTTCCCCCCGGACTAGCCTCGTCATCCCCGATGGCTGTCGCAGATCAGCCTTCGGGCTTGATGGATATCGCCAGGTACGTCAGATCCAGCCTTGCGCATGGCCATCAACCAGGTGGGCCGGTAGCTGACCAGCCTGTTACTCTCAAGCTCTCTTACCCAAGATGACATCCCGTTCAAGCTGCGATGCGCCATCTGCAATAAGCTTGCCGTCAACGCCTTCCGCCTTCCCTGCTGCGACCAAGCCATTTGCGAAACATGTACGCATCTTATCCTCGACACGGTGTTATACCTTGTCATTCTAACGAGACTGGACAGGCCAGGCTGCACTCCCCGAGACGTGCCCGGTTTGCGCGCACACCCCTATCTCATCCGATCTCTGCAAGCCGAACAAGGCCCTCCGGACGACCTTGAAGGCATTTCTGCGTACTGAAGAGAAGAAGCGCGAAAAGGAACGACAGTCGGCGACTCCCGCGACTCCCGCCACTACCAATGGTGCAACGACCGCGGATGGTACTCCTATCCAACAGGAGACGCCTGCCGTGTCCAGTGTCCCCGAAGTCCCAGCTGCAGAAGGAGTTTCCGCACCAGACTATCCTGTCGATGCTCCATTGGAGGAACCCCCTATCGCCGCGGACGTCGGAGACCAAAATGCGGAGAACGCACCGGGTGCCAGTGACGAAGCCCCCACGGAGGGCCAGGTTCAGGTACTTCTTCTAATGCACTATCGGCTGACTCAGGCTGACATTGGCTTCGCGCAGGATGATCAGTCAGCAACTGTTCCGGCCGACACGCAGGGGACCGTGGCGGATGCACAACAGGACGGAACTGGCGAAGGCGAACCAGCCGATGAAGCCAAGGCCGATCAAGGCAATGACGAAGAAGCACCCCAAGGCTCCGAATCAGGATCGATGTTCCCCAACGGCATGGGCTTCGGCATGGGCACCGGGATGTTTCCCAACATGGCTTGGAACAACACCGGGGGTTTTAACCCCATGGCCCAGTTCATGAACAACGGAATGTTCAATTTCCCCAATGCTATGGGTGAGTTCCATCTTGTCGCTTCCCCAAACTGGATTACTGACGTCCCGTTCAGGCATGCCTGGCATGGCGATGGACCCGATGGCCGCGAATCAGGGTATGTTTGGAGGCTACGGGATGAACATGAATGGCATGAACATGGGAATGAATTTCGACGCGGGTCAGGGGATGTACGGGGGATGGGACTCACAGAACAATATGTGGAATGGAGGCCAAGATAAATTCAATCCAAATGCTTTCGCAAATGGTATGGGCTCGCAGTATGGGGGCCCCTCTGGATTTGGCGGATATAATATGTCTCAACCCAACGGAGTTCATGCTCAAATGCAGCAGCCGCAGTTCCCTAGCCAAGATTATCAGAATGGCTCTTATGCCGGCCATGGCAGAGGCGCTTTCCGGGGCCGGGGGCGTGGTGGTGTCTTCCCCGGTGGTCGTGGGCGCGGTGGATTTGGGGGGCAGATGCAAGCCAATCATCCTGCTAATGCTAACGAGTCAGACCTTCCATCCCATAATTCTCCTAGTGATGGCCTGGAAGGTGTATCTGCTGAGATGTCGGGAGAGCTCAGTACCGATGCCAACAAGGAAGTCACCGATGAGAATGCCCCTAGCGGCGAGGTGGCGTCCGCTCAAGATCCTTCCGCGACAGAAGCTCCTGCTGAGAACTTGGCTGAGACCGGGGAATCTGACCCCATCCATAGAGACCACGCACAGGAGCTTCCCGATCAGGACGAATCCCAGCTTCGTGGGATCCCGACCATTGATAGTCTAGACCAAGTCCACGCCGTCCAAGGTATGCCGATGGGCCCGATGGGTATGCCGGGTCCCATGGGTCCAGGCTTTGGCCGAGGTGGCTACATGCGCGGTCCCTTCGCCGGTGGACGTCCGGGTGGCTTCAACGGTCCACCATTCATGGGCGGTCCCACCATGTATCCCGAGCCCAGGGGACAGGGCGTTGAAGGTGCGCCAGCGGCTCCCAGGGCGATGAGAGAGGGACTTCCCAATACCAGCGTTCTCCGGCAACGGAACTTCCAGGGTCCAGGACGATCATCGGCACCCCCCGTGAGACCCAATGAAGCCTCGCACAGGTAAGCTCAGGTTCCCATTAACATCCACCTCCACCCACACTCATATTATCTCCAGTGTGACTCCAACTCCAGGACAGGAGGATCAGCTGCCGCGGTCCACCTCCAGGTCCAAATCGAGAGCCGGATCGGCATCAAGATCGAGGTCCCGATCCCGCTCTCCGGCTCCATCGCGCTCAGACAGTCGCCGCCAGTACCGTCAACGCTCCATGAGTGCCAACCGTGGGGCCGATGAACCCGAGCGTAGGCGAGACCGGCCGAGGAGGCCTCGTCGAGAGGACAAGTACGAAGAGCCGTCCGTTGCGGCGGAAGACACCCATCGTACGCGCTCTCCGTCTCTCGAGTCTCGACGCTCCACTCACCGTCGTGACCGAGAGCGGGACAGACGCGGTGGTCGCCGATCCCATCGTTCGCGTCGTCACCGCAGCTGGAGTCGCAGCCCGAGTCGAAATGGCGAAGCTCCTGAACCCGATCGTCTGTCGTTGATCCCCGAAGAAAACGGGCCCAGCTCTCGACCCAAACCCAGTGACAGTTACCGTGCTGGCAAGGACCGCTCCAGCCGGCGCGATGATGACCGTGATCGCGATCGAGATTCTCGTCGTCGTGACCGCGATCGGGATCGTGATCGCTACCGGGAGCGGGAGCGGGAGCGTGAGCGAGACCGAGACAGGGACCGTGAGAGAGAGCGCGATCGAGATCGCCCCCGGGAGCGAGACCGGAAACGCTCCCGCCGAGACCGCTCCGAGTCCCCCGTGAATAGCGAATATTCCTCCCGCCATTCCCGCCGCGCCAAGCGGGACCGCGACGAGGAGAAACCAGCAGCAGCAACAGCAACAGCAACAGCAACAGCAGACCCTGAAAAGGACCCTCACACTCTGGAGCGGGAAGCGCGCAACCGCGAGCGTATGCTCAAGGAACAACAGCGCCGGGAGGCCATGCACGCAGACCGCGATGGCGGCAAGTCGTCCCGCAAACGCGACGGCCGTGCATTGGCGGGTGGCCGCCGTTTCAGCTACAAGTACGAAGATGAAGAGAACGATGATACTCGAGCTGCTCGAGTCGAGAAGGAGCGCGAGGCCGGCCGATGGAAGTAATCTTCTTCCTACTACCTACCTCTATCCCATCCTATCTTCCCTCCTCTACCTTCTCTTCACTACCCCTACTCATCCCCTCCATCGGTACCCCATCCCATACACCACACAACAAACAGCATACCACCAACACCCCCATCCCTCCCTCTACTTATCTCCACCATCTTGATCAATCAATCAACCAACCAAAGGACATACATAGAACAAGATCCACCCGGACTTCCTTCTTCTAATTTACCTACCTATTACCTACTTACCATCCAATAACCAAATGTACCCCATTCTATGAAGAGGTTTCATACCATTCTACTTTCATGTTACAAATTTGTTTCCAAACCCAATTCCAATTTCAATTGAAGGAGGAAAAGGTGAGAGATGGTGGTTGGTGATAATGTATCTGAGGGTGTCAAGGCTGATGTTAGGTGAGGTTGAGGTTGACATTGCTGTTGTGGGCGGTTGGTAACTATTCATGGCGTGTGACTAATTCTACTTTATCGCCAAGTTGGTGAGAGTGTGCATGCACTGTGTGGGTGGCGGGTGGTCAGAGCGGAGGGAGGGCAAGACTACGATTTTCTTCTGTAGATAAGATTTACATATTGTGGTGAAATGGTTGGGAATCTGAGAACGTTTCATCGTATCCTCTCTTCAATACTCTCGGGTGAATAAATGTAGAGTACTCAGTGAGGCTGGTATATTGTTTACCTGAAGTATCTACCACAAGACACCATCTATCCAATCGCCATCCCCGGTGCGGTCGCCGCTGAATCGACACATAACAATGATAAACAGAGACTGGTTTCGTATTGACATTGACATTCCGGTCATGCTGCAGGTCATCAAGAACATAACACACAACGATGACGGCTATGGACAGAGAAAAGAGGGGCGGCTTTTGAGCGAAACGAAGTAACAGAGGTTAAGGAAGGTGAACACATGGAATCAATACAATACATTAGGTCAGGGTCTTGGAAAGCATAAAGGCTAGCCCAGCTTAGCCTTGAGGGATTCAATCTCCGCGGTCAGGCTCTGCATCTGCTGCGCCTGAGACGCGATCGTCTTCGTCTGCTCAGCGATCAGCTCCTTGATGGCGCCGATCTCCCGGGTCACAGCATCAGCCGCAACGGCTGCGCCGGTAGAGATGTTGGCCGCCGTGTCAACTGGACTGCTGATGGGGGATGCCTGCAGGTGGGTTAGCTCGGAAGGCCCCATCGAAAGATGCAAGGGACTTGCCTTGGAGGGGCTTGGCTGAGGCTTGGCCTCTTCCTGGTGCCACGGGCTCGTCTTGACAGAAGGCGAAGAGGCTTCGGGAGAGCGTGCAGGGCGCTCCACGGCCTTGGACACTTCGTCAAAGCTAGACTCTTCTTCCACTGGCTCCGTCTCTTCGTCATCGGCGAACTTGGACACCATAGCAGCCATAGAGGCACCCTGCTCCTTCATGGACGGGGCGGGCCTGGCCACGGGCGTCGGCTCAGGCGCGGGCTCGGCCGCTTTCCGCACCGGACTGGGCTCGGAGGCCTTGGGTGCTGGCGCAACCTCGGGTTCCGAGGCGCCCATCGTCGCAGTGGGCATGTCCTGCACACCGGTGACTTCCTTCAAACCCTCACCTTCGTAAAGGTTGGCCATGGAGATCTTGGGCGGAATGGCTTCCTTGCCCTCAAACCACTCGGCGGGGCCCATAGCAGGCTTGAGGCCAACAGTAGGGGGGTAGATATCATCCTGGAAGGTCTCCGCCCGGCGGGGCACGATGAAAGAGATAGGCTCAATGTAGCTGTCGTTGACCGTCTTGAAGGCACGAGCGACTTCATTGTCGTGGGTGTTGACACCGCGCTTGGGCATGAAAGCAATACCACGCTGAGGGTCGGCGGACTTATACTCCGCAAGGTATTCAAACTTGTCGTTCTCCAGTTCGAAGTACCGGATGTTACCGTCACTAGGAAGTGTCAGTTACGGCTCACATTTCTTGACCGTTGCAAACCTACCCTCTTCCGGCAAGGTACAGACACTGAGTACCCTCGTCCCAGAATGGCATGCACACACCCGAGATCGAATCAAGCGTCTTGAATCCGTTGATCGGCTCGCGGGGAGCACGGATATCCCACAGGGCCAGCTGGCGGTCACTCATCTTCGAGAAACCGGTGGTTGCGATCCTGTCGCGCTCACCCAGCCAGACTGAGCGGCTGTTCTTAGCCCCAGAGTGTCCTTGTGTCTCATGCGCGGGGCGCTCCTGACGCACATCCCAGATGCGCAGCTTCTTGTCTCGCGAGGTCGTGACCAGGAGGGAGCCATTTGCGCTCCAGGATTGTGATTGCACGATGTCGCCCAGGTTCAGGGTCAACTTCGGAGCCCCGGCCTCAATATCCCAGATCTTGACCGTGTAATCGCCGGACGCCGTTGCCAGGATGTTTTCGGCTGCGGGGTTGAAGAGAACGTGGCCTACCTTTCTACGAGGCTGTCAGTACTAGTACCCTGAGCGAAGCCGATTAGGGTATGACGGTTTACTCACTTGGGGTGGCCAGAAAGCTTGCCGACGGGCGCCACATCTTGGATATCATCGACATCAACATCAGGATGGAGAGTAAAGTTCTCGGGCACACGCCAAAGCATGACCTGTTATGCAACCCATTTAGTCGGTACAAAGCGGGTTTCGCTCGTAGCAATGGGTATCATACCTTGCCATCATCGGAACCAGATGCAATCAGATCGTCATTGAAAGGGTTCCTGGCTATGTTGGCTAGTGGCCATGATAGGGATTGTCCAGGCCACTGCTTACCAGTCGGTATCGAGGACCACGGCAGTGTGACCCCGAAACAGAGGTATCCTCTCGGGCAGCTTTCCCCGCTCCTCGAGGGGAATGACAGCAAAGGCACCTCCACCACCCGCTTCCCAATTTACGGAGAGGTACTTGGGGTTGGCCTGGTCGTAGCGTTAGACGGATTTGGCAGGTGGATAGGGGCGGTGATGAGGGACGGACCTTGACGAGGTTGGTATCCCAGGCATTCCGAGAGACACGAAGGTTATCATAGCATTGCTCCTGTGAAGACTGTGAGATGATGCCGGGTATGCGATGGATCGGGGGGCTCGCTGCGCACCTTCTTCGTCGACCGTCCGAAAACGTGTCCTGCTACCTGTCAGATTGCGGGCAGACGGGGGAGGGGAAGATTAAGCTCACGGTATTTCGAGGAACGCACGAATCGACCCGACATGACGATGGTTGCCAGACAAGTCACAGGGCGAAAGGAATGGCGAAAAAGCAAATAACAATGAAGGGAATAGAGACAATTGAGAGAGACAAAAGGGTCTCGATGGCCTTGAACGGGGGACGGGGAAAGCTTGTCGGTCTGAAAGCAGCCGCCGTTACGGAGCCAGTCAGGGTGGGAGTGCAAGTGGGAAGTGGGAACACCCGCGGGCGGGCCAGCGATTAGACCGTGTGGCTCAGCAGAAGGTCCCGCGGAGAGAGAAAGGCAGAGTCAACAATGATCGCTCGCTGAACATTTTTCTGTAATATGTATATAGAGATCTATACGATCACACTTCACTGAAACAACTCGCGACGGCCGTCGAGGGCCATGCGGGCAGGCATGGTATTGTCGTAATCTGACGGGAACGGCATGACCAGCATTACGCCTAGCCCGATGGGGCAATGGCGCACCCCGCCGGGTCGAGCTGAATCAGCAACGTTTGTTTACCGCCCGCCGTCACTCCAGAAACGGTCGGGTTGATTGCAACCAAAGCAGGCCGGCCACCAAACGACCTGATAAACTCTCTTGCGCTACCCTCGACCTGCACGACTTGCCGACGGCCAGACTTACAATGCAGTCCCACCCCTAACAGATTGCAGCCGGACTCTGATTGATCACGCCTTTGCTTTTTCGCCCATCATACGCTTTTGTTCACCGCCGTGCTTCTGAGAGACCCGAATTTTCGCCTTGTCAGGGGCCGAGTCGACCCGCCTGTGGAAGCCATGGAGAATGATCACACGGTAACCTGAACTTCAAGGCACGGGCAGAACTCTGTACTGATATACAGTGACATTCAGTCGAGACCGTCCGCCCGCTCACGTATCCCCGGTCTTAGAGAGATGAATCCAGCCTCGACAAATGCCCGCTCCGGTCTTATGCAACCCGGTACCATCGCCGGCGCCATAACCAGCAAGTCAACGACCCTGTCGCGTATGTGTCAGGAGCTGTGGAAGAAGTGCAGCCAGAACCAGCTGACCGTCGCAGAACCGTCTCGTCCTAGAAGTACCACGCAAGCACCCGAGGTTGGCAGAGCCGGAGCCGGAGCAGCATCGTCGCGTGTCAACAGCAACAACACCAGACTTCATAGCCGCGCCAATTCCCACTCATCCTCTACATTGACCAGATCAGCTTCCACCTCCACGCGAACGAAAGCCTCTACCGCTGGTCCCCCGCGGCCACACACCAGCATGTCTCGCACCCACTCCGTCGCGAGCTCCCGAAGACCGAATGGCCATGCCATCCCTCGCCCGGCAACGTCAATGGATACCCATGATGAGGAGGACTCTACCGCTAGTGTACTAGGGAAACGAAAGGGTAGGCTAGACCCCTGCTTTGTCCGTTCTTCTGTTGCAAAACCCCGTGCCCCATGGAATACGTCAAGCAATGGTGCTTTATGGAAGCGGCCCGAGACCAGTCGTCAGGCTTCACTGTGCACTTCCATGAAAGAGTTGGAACTGGGCCCATCCTACGTTAGCACATTGGAATCTACCCCTTTGCCTTCGCATGGTAAACCAGTGAGATCGTTTTTTCCGATGCACACTGTCATGACTACCCCAGTCAAGCCTGCGCCACCTAAGTTTTGTTCCCCACCAAAGCACTCTGCTAGAAAAAAGCCAGCCCCTTTGCCACGATTTCTCACCAAAGATTCAACGATCGAGTCATTTAACAGTTCTACAGGTGCCGAATGGGACCAGGAAAGTCGCGAAAGGACAATGGAAGACCTTTTGAACACCTTCGTCACGAGAGTTAGCCAAGCCGGGCAAGAAAGCAATGGGCTCAAGGAAGCACTTGACCTGTACAAATCCAGAGGTAAGCGATACATGAAGGGATGCCCGGGCAGACACTGATATGATAATCTTGCAGTGGGCGAGTTGGAGGCTTCCCGAAAAGAAATTACCGACACAAATCTTACTCTCCGTGTGGAAATGGAGTCACTCAAAGTCCGGCTAGTTGCAGCGGAGGATGCCTTGAAGGATGCGCAGAGAGACCATGAAATAGAAGTTGACGACCTTAGCGCCCGTCAACGCATCGAGGTGGAGACCGCGCGGTCAGAAGGTAGGAAGGAGCTGGAATTATTAAACTCCCGGCATCAAGAGCAAATCCAAGAACTTAAACGACGGTTCGAGCGTGAGATTGAGGATGAAAGAGCCGCCCGGCTTCGAGAAATCAGTCAGATTACCTCACAGACCGCCATTGACTCACAAAGGTCGAATATGGAGCTTGACAGGAAAGAACGGGAAATCAACACGCTTCGGGATGATGTGCAGGCTCTGCGGGCAGAACTTGAGCGTGAGCGCAAGAACAACCGGGCTCTCCGGCAGAACCTGGATATGGCTAGTACCAACGGCGTGACATTGGAGTCATCTGTTCGTGCTTTGAAAGCTAGAATCGAGTTCCTCGAGTCAGGACGCGAGGAGCAGTCCCAAGCCTTTGAACGCCTGAACCAGCAGATGATGGATGCGTTAGCTGAAACCAACGCAACCAAGGATAAGTTAAGGAAGGAAGAGACCTTGAGAAGAAAACTTCACAACCAGGTGCAAGAGCTCAAAGGAAATATTCGGGTGTTCTGTCGAGTCCGTCCATCGCTTCCCTCGGACCCTGCCACTGGAGTGGCTCAGATTCAGTATCCCGATGAGATGGAGGACAGCAAAGAGATTGCTCTCTTGGGCCCCGAAGAGAAGAGCAGCCTCGGCACAATATCGAAAAAGAACAGCAACTTTTCATTCGATCGTGTTTTCGGACCGACCACGCAAAACGCGGAAGTTTTCGATGAAATCAGCCAACTTGTCCAAAGCGCCCTGGATGGATATAACGTCTGTATTTTCTGTTACGGCCAAACTGGTAGTGGAAAGACCTACACTATGTCTTCTCTTGACGGTATGATTCCCCGCGCGGTGCACCAGATCTATGAGACAGCCAAGGGCTTGGAAGAAAAGGGCTGGAGATATACTATGGAGGGCAACTTTGTTGAAGTGTACAACGAGAACCTGAACGACCTCCTGGGCAACCCCGAAGAACTCGACAAGAAGAAGCTTGAAATTCGGCACGATATGCAGAGAGGAAAGACTATTATCACGGATGTCACTACTGTTCGATTGGAGTCTCCTCAGATGGTCGAGACGATTCTAAGGCGCGCCGCCTCTAACCGCTCCGTGGCAGCTACCAAGGCCAACGAGAGATCTTCCCGATCACACTCGGTCTTCATTCTGAAGCTGATCGGGGAGAACGATATTACTGGTGAACGTAGTGAGGGAACCCTCAACCTGGTGGACCTGGCTGGTAGTGAGCGTCTAAGCCACAGCGGTGCTACCGGCGAACGGTTGAAAGAGACGCAAAACATTAACCGCAGCTTGAGCTGTCTGGGTGACGTTATCGCTGCCCTCGGACAGGGTAAAGAGGGCGGACACATACCCTATCGAAACAGCAAGGTTTGTCTTGTCCGCTCGTTTAAATTCCAGTAGGGAAGTGACTGACTTGCATGCAGCTTACATATCTCCTCCAATTCTCTTTGGGAGGTAACTCCAAAACTCTCATGTTTGTCATGGTCAGCCCGTTGCAGGCGCATTTGTCGGAGACCTTGACCAGTCTCAAGTTTGCGACCAAGGTACATAACACGCATATTGGGACCGCCAAGCGGCAGGCACGCGTTCGCGATTCCTAAATCATGATACCTTTTGATCTTTCTGGGCGGCCTTCATGATCCAGGCCTTGGCAGGGGTGTTTGGAGTTTTTTTCCTCTCTTGGGAGTGAGATGTTAGCCTTTTTCTGTTTCGGTATACATATGGATTTGGTAACTTGGCTTAATGTAATGCCAGATATACTGTGTGATTGTCCTCAAGGCACCTGTTGTGCTTATGGATCTAGCCCGTACATACAATTCTAGCTTTTGCAGATATTCGAAAGAGTATCATGTAGAACTCATACTTGTCAGGGAGTCATCTGTCTGCCTGCGAGTTATGAATCTCCTCCAGAGTCGACATATTCGGCAAGATCCTAGTTAGTGCAGAGCCAATTGTACTCGTGCTGTTCTGCATTGACACCCTGAGCTGAGGACATTCTACTTGAAACGTTTCTTCTTCCCGTTGGCATGCTCCTACACTATCAGGTGATCCAGGTCATGCTCCGCCCCCCCGGTTGCTTGCTCCTTCCACCGTTGACACACAGGGTCGTTCAATCAATCTTGCCATCCCCATCAGTTATCAAGATCATTAAGATTTACCAATGCTAATAGAGTCCCTGAACTTTGAGTCTTGAATATATCTACACAACGATGGATTTAGCTATTTACTCGCTAAGTGGCATTGCTTACAACCTGCTTTTCGAAAAGCAAACACGAAGGCGAAGATATGACATCTGGATGAGCGATGAGGCAACAGAATGAGAAAACTTGTCTATGGTATGTTTTATCGACATAGGCAGATTGGAAGAATCGATGGGGTAAATTAAGCCCTTCAATTGCAAAGATACGCCTATGGATAACCTACCAAGGCCTGGACCTGGGATCCGCGCCACCCTGGCCGAGTCACAAACGAGGCAGACTCGAATGTGGCTTCATAGCATCTGATCAGAATATCTTAACTTGTTGCAGCAGAAGCTAGGCGACAGAGCCAATCATCCAGGAGCATCTAATGACATACTTTTCAAAGGTCCGAGGTGTCACACCGTATTCTGATGGAGGTATGCGTCTGACACTTATCGGTTTCCGAGTCTGAGACCCTACCTTTGAAGAGAAATGAACCGGTGGACAGTTATTCAGGGCGACATTTGTTTCTTAGTTCTACAAAACATTGGTCTTTTTACCTGCGTGAGTCAGGCTGCGAATTCAATGTATCCCATCGAGCTCTGCAGATATGTGATACCAAGTCACCCCTATGTTCGACTTGGTTCAGAGATTGCTGGCTAGGTAGTCAGAGAGCATACACCCTTGATGGAACCGGCACCCAATGAGTGACCACTGGCCCCTAATCTTGCCGGTTACACATTATCAGCCGTCCAGCTCTACCAGGGCTGCTCCAAATATGTACTTGTTTGAGGACTGGAAATTATCAGGTTCCAGTTGAGATTTGTATACTTATTTGAGGACATATCTAGTGCAAAGGAAGCTTTTGCTCAGTATAAACTTGCTATGGCTGCCGGCGGTCTAGGGACACAAGATTTATTATGGCCTTACTCGATACTGGTGGTCTTGAAGAGAACTGTGTGTGGGTAGTACGGTACTATCTCCAGACTTTATATGGTATCTTACATGATAGTGAAAGCTAGTACTCGAGAGGGAGGCTGATATCGAGACAACTATAGCGATAAATTCATCTCACTGATGCTGTCTATTGGAGGGCAGGAGGAGAAGTAGCGCGGAAAGGGGTAGTTTTGTATGTCGGGCACAGACATAGAATGTATCTGGCTCCTATGCTATGTGAAACCTAATCAAATATCAAGTCCTCTCTTCAGGGACTCTTCAAGCGGCGTCCAGCCAGGCCGGCCATAGAATTCCCGCAGTAACTGCTCAGCCCGCCCCGAAGGCACAATCTGGAATTTTTCTTTGACTTTATCCTTTACAGCATTAGGGATTACAGAGTTATGCGGTTGAAGCTTCCGCAGAATCTGCACGGCGTCATCCCATCTGAACGGGGCCGCACAAGCAAACAGCCGTTCCGCCTGGACGTTGGGGTCCAGCAGCCCGATAACGTGGAGGCGTGCCGTATCCTCGACATCGACATACCACTCTGGAAACCCAATTAGTACAATGCAACCTGCGGACTCATAATGCGGGGTGTTCCACTTACGTGCTGGCATAACATCATAGGCCAGATCGTTCCCGTCCAGAAGCATGCGCGTGAGCCTCATCGAAGAGCCCTGGTGTTCAGGGAGTAGGATTTTACCAAACTAAATAATTCAGCGCCTTAGTAATCTCGTAGGCCTTTGACGAAAGGCGAGGTCTTACATCAATATTAGGAAGCACCGTATTCAGGACAAAATGCGGCTTGTGCTCCTCATACCACTTCCACGCGCCCCGTTCGGCGCCAACTTTAGCTGCCGTATACACGATACCTGGTTTCTGTTCGGCTGGTGTGTTTGGATCCCAGGCAGCTGCTACGGCAGCATCGTTCCAAGTATCTTGAGACTGTCAGTAACGACTACCCTAAGGAATAGCAGAGGGGTTTTGCTCACTCTGATCCACTGTCTTGTCTTCTAGACCTACTGCGTCGTCAATTGCAGGGAACGCAGCAGTCACAGAGGAGCATAGAACCACTCGCTTTATTGAAGACGTCCGCTCCGCAATAGATAAAACATTCATTGTTTGTGCCACCACTCCGGAGATCACGATATTCGGGTCGGGTCGATAGGACATATCGGAAGCCTATTATATGAATAGTTGTCAGCCCTCATGCTTCAAAGCCATATTCAGATGGCATGAAGCTTACCACATGAACGATTCCAGCCACATCTTGCACGACCCCATCCAAAGCTCCTTCATCTGCGAGATTGGGGACAATCACGGTTTCAAACTTGTCAGGACCGTACTGGGTCTGGAAATACTCATCCAACCAAGGCTTTTCTGAGCGCACAGTACCTCGCACCTTGTAGCCTTTGGCGAGAAAAGCGTTGATGACTTGGGAGGCAATGTAGCCGTTGGCTCCGGTCACTAGGACCCGTGATCCGAGGGATATAGCATAGTTTGTGGTAGTCATGATGTGTTGTGAGAAACTAGCTTTAAGTATCAGAGTAGTCCGAGAAGCAGTGATTGATTCAAGTGCTACCTTGGATTCAGACGAGATATTTGTAGTGATTGTACGGATGAGCTATGACCCAGGATGAGGGGGGTTGACTTACCCTAAACGGCAAGTATCACCCCATGAGGATATGCAAACAAAGCAAAGGGTGTAAGCATTCGCGAACTGACCAATCAGGATCATTTTGGAATTCTATTACTTTCTACTAGTAGTTTAGCGTTTCTGACAGTGACTGTCATCTATACATCTAGAGGGTCATCACCAGCCAAAGAGATGTTTATCATCTTCCATTTTTCATTTCCTATGTCTCTATGACAGTTCGGATCTCATGGATTTTTTATACTTTTTTTCCCTTCTAGAGACATACTAAAGTGTATCCCTCCGATTAAGATAGACTAGTAGCTTCGTTCCAGTCGTGCTCTCTTATTTCGGTGCATACTTCAGGGTGTCTAGAAATTTCTTAATCTACATAAGCATCTGCTGATCCGCGCTAGGTATCCAAACATCTCACATAATATTCATCTGCCACCTATTCTATGTAAAGCCAAGGCTATGACTGAAGCGAAACAGGAATAGGCAGCGATGATTCACTTCCCTCGCAGATCAGCCCCCCGCATAATCCTTGTCTAGTGCCTACCACAGACTGCATCCGATCCATATCCATCCTCCCCGCCAGGATCTCAGAAATCCAACATTCTCCCCATTCTTCAATATCCAACATCCACCATCCACAACCACCATCCACAACCACCACCATGCCCTTAACCCCCGTCGTCACAGAAAACATCCTCATCAACAACCACCGAATCGCCCACGGCATCCACGGCCCCTCGCACAACACCCCCGTGGTCCTCATCCACGGTACACCCTCCTCCTCGCTTATCTGGCGAAACATCATCCCTCACCTCACGAACGCCGGCTACAAAGTCCACGTCTACGATCTCCTCGGCTACGGCCTCTCCGAACGCCCTTGGGATCCAGCCACCGACACCTCCATTAGCGGCCAAGTCCCCATCCTCGAATCCCTCCTCACTCACTGGAACCTCGACACCGCCCACATAATCGCGCACGACATCGGCGGCGGCATCGCGCAACGCTTCGCCATTTTTAACCCCGAGCGAGTTCGCTCTCTGACCATGATCGACGTCGTCAGTTTCGATAGTTATCCATCTGAGCGCACGAAGCAGCAAATGGCGCTGGGATTAGAGGGGTTGATTCAGGCGGAGGGCGAGGAGCATCGTGCTCATTTCAGGGAGTGGTTGGTTTCTGCGGTGAAGGATCCGGAGAGGATGAGCAGGGAGGGCAGTTTTGATGCGTATTTGGGGTATATTTCGGGACCGGTCGGACAGGCAAGTTTCTTTCAGCATCAGGTTAGGCATTATGATTCGAAGCATACGATGGAGGTGGCGGGAAGGATTGGGGAGTTGGGAAGGGTTCCAGTGAAGTTGGTTTGGGGGAGGGATGATAGGTGGCAGGTTGTGGAGTGGGGGTATAAATTGCAGAGAAGCATTCCAGGGTCGGAATTGAGTATTGTGGATGATTGTGGGCATTTTGCGATGGAGGATCGGCCGGAGGAGATTGCGAGGATTGTGGTGGAGTTTTTGGATCGCAAGAGTGGTGGTGAGTAAGGTTGTTTCCTAATACCGGGGGGATAGAGGGACCTTGCCGGTGGTACAATGGGTGATCAGGTCTTGTAGTCCCCCCCCACTGTAGAGAATTTGGATGAACGATTACTACCTGGAAGGAAGGCTAGAGAGGAGACAGCCTGCTCACTGGTAATACAGTAGAATCTAAAAACCTGGACGTGGATCCCTAATTATCAAAACCAGCTCCCTTTCAAGCTTATGGCCATTTAATGTCCATACTGAAACCCAACGGAAGGGAAATGCTTCGGCATAACCCCAGAGGGTGAGAGACAGGCCTGAAATCAGGACGATTCTTCGACTGAAGATATCTTCAAAGAAAAGCCTCTGCTATTGGTACAGCTTTGGTTGTTTCGCGATGAAGACTCAGGAGGATTCTGATAGCCATTATATTTCCAAGTTGAGATGATAGGCTTTCATACGAGAAAGCTTGTCCGTCTTCGGCGGGGATGAGGCTAAACCGGGGACCTATATAATGGAAGGGCATAATGGAAGGGTGAAGGGAGATGATCGGGTTGATTGTGTCCGAAGGTGTTTTCCTGGAGACTTATACAATTCTCCGATCACGCATAACGCCACGTAGTGTGTACTATTCAGAGATTGTCGAGAATATCATGAGATTGACTTGGTGTAGATTAATGAGACGGTGGAGGATATTAGTGATGGAGAAATTTCTTTATTCGTACCAGCAAAGATCATGTTTCTCATCGTAAATCTTTGATCTTCACAGATAAAGATCAAGGAGAGGACAATCCAACGAATTACTCTGCCATTTGAGGAGGAGCTGAAGTCTCCATAAAAGGCACATAACCCGCCTGTTCAATTGCAAGTTTCGCGAAACGCCGAAGATTATCCATCTCACACACCCATGTGTCATTGGGGTCGTGTCCTGTAGGTACCTCACCCCCGGCGTAAAGGTCTCTTCTGTAGAATGTGATTGTTTGTGGATGATTCTCTCGTGGAGGGACCGTAAATATGTCCTATGGTCATATAAGAAATGGTTGATTTATCGAGGAGTTGACACTTACTATATGTTTTGGAGTGGCCACGCCGCTCCTCCAAATTACAAGGAAACCCTTAACCTGATTTTCACCAACAAGTGACCATTTTATAAGGATCACTACATTGACAGCGCCCCTCCCTCCATCGAATCATAGGTTTTTGTCGCTAAGGAGGCATTCGTAAGAAGTTCCAAATCCTCCAGTTTCCATGACAATGCTGGGCATGGTCCCTCCACTTGATGGCCTGATGCAGCAGTCGGACCGCTTGTATGTCTTTTCGTAGGGGGCAGGAAAACCATCAAAAGCTAATATATTCATGAGCTTCGTATAAAGAAATGGGTTTGGATAATTTGGAACTCACTGGGGCGATCAAACAAGGGGTTCTCCATGTTCTCAGATTCCGTGAGGAAGCCATTATCACGAGCCTTATGGTGCTCATTGAGCAGCCAGGAGTAAGCAGCCTTGTGAACCCATCCAGGGCTCTTGAGAGAGAACATGCAGTTCAGAGAGTTATAAGTTGTGATTTCAGCGTGGCTGTCGCAGAGTCTTTTCGCCAGTGGATACCCAACCCCAGCGGGAATGGAGTGAAGGTCAAGGTAGCCGTAGCGGCCATTACGAAGAATATCATTCCTGATTCTATCACAAAGCGATTTTGCAAGGACCGATAGGTTTTCGTGGCACAGCGGTTGATCTTTGGGGACTTGGTCGGGGCTGGAAGACATTGTAACTTGTTGATGGTGAGGGTGTATGAAAGGATGACGAGAGAGAAAGAGAAGAGATATATATATCAAACACCCTTCGATTAGCGGCATCTACCTTGCTTTCCATGGTTACTTCTATAATTAATATATATGAAGTTGTCGATATATCTAGCCAAATTTAGAAGGCTGAAATATAAGTGGACGGTGAATGGCGGGAACAACACACCTGTGGATGAAGATTACTATGAAGAAGGCGGGTATGGATCTCAAGCCTATATTTACTACTCCAGGAAACTTCTTCCCTACCACACGAGACGATTTTCACATTGTTTCTCTAATCCGTGGACCATTATCCTTATAAACAACAAAAATTATAGACAGCTTGAAAAACAAAGAGTCTGCAGATACTACCTTCTCGAATAACATCTTCCCGAGAGTTACGTTCAAGGTGAAATGCATCAGACGGTACTTTTTGAAAGAAATGAACAACATATCGCCTATCCCCACCATCACCTTTGTATCGTTCAGGCAGGATTTACTGGAAGCCTGAGGCACGGGGTGGGTCATCTGATTCAGAGTCCCACAAGGAGTAGGCTCGCTTCTTCATACGAAAGTGGGTTCTTGATTAACCTCATCGATGGGCATCGCTAGTTTATTCGTGTTATACTTTTCTCGTTGACTAGAAGTAGCTTGATATCATATCTAGGGATAAATCTTACATTAAGCTATGCAATCAGCAATGTCTGGATACATTGTCCGTCAGTAAGTGGACTGTACGGCAAATTAACCCTGCCACTTCTTCAGGTCCTCCTCCCATCCTTGGGCATACTCTCTCTCATCATCCTCATACACAGCAAACCTGCTCCCCTTCAACTCGTCAATACATTCAAAGATCTCAGCAATCATCTCCTGAGCGCGCTCGCGATTGCCTTGTTTCCACTCTGCCTCCGCAATGTTCTTGCGCACGCCGATTGCCTGGGGCGAAGCCCTGCCCAGTTTCTTGTCCAGCCATTCCATGCACGGTGCAGACAATGTCTTGACCTCTTCATACTTACTGGTGTTTTTGACCAAAAAGGCACAAAGGTTATTGGCCGGCACCAAGTCATTCGGATCGAGTCGTTTGGTGACCAGCATTCGGTACACCTCTTCCGCTTCATCCATTCTATCCAGCTTCATACTGATGTAGGCAATTGATAGCCAGATATCACTCCAAGCATCGTGATCTGCCGTGTAAAACTCAGCAGGGGGTGTGTATTTGGACTCCTCGTGCTGAAGCTTTTCCCGCAGGATATCGAGCGTCACGGCTATCTTCTCGGTTTGGGTCGCGGATCCGTACCGTGCATCGAGGTCATATTTCTCGAGCTCCTCGAGCGGGATGGTCTTGATGATAGCAGCGGCATCTTTGAAGGAAAACGAGTCCCAAAAGGGGGACACTGGGATGGCAGCCTCCCAGGGAAAGTCGGTCGGTTCGTTGGTACCGGTGGAATAGCGGAACTGCATTATGACGAGTCAGAGAGCTGGAATAGGCTGAAAATCAAGGACAGGGGTAAAATATCACGGGGCTGTGATACCAATTATGAGAACGCGGCAGCCTATTCTTATATCCTTGACCCTGCTGAACTGTCATGTGACATTTAGCAGTCACAAGCTACGGGGTACAAAGAAATGGTAGGCCAATCACTTCGGTCAGGTAAGCACACCGGTTATTTGACAACTCAGACGATGACAGGTCCACTGATTACTGGCTAGCTAGCTGTACATGCATGGGCGTTCACAGACAGTGTGATCTGCCTGCCATTGGAGAAGGGTGGGAAAATCCTTGCACTTGTGAGGGGCATTTCGAGTCTCCCAAACCCCGGACTCATCGCCTTGTTCTTTGAAAAGTACGGGTGTGATATCGGCCTGGCATTCGAGCATTCTCTTCAACGCTAGATAGCAGTGTTTGGTATGCACTGCGTAACGAAGTGAGGATCTATTTCCACCCTCCGTATAATCCCATTGATCACGGAAAGCAAACATCCACAGTAACCGGACACAGTGCAGTTGGTGGTAATCTATGCAAGCAATACATAATTAGCTTCTCATCTATATCATGGTCTGGTACAAATTCTCACATTCTGGAGCGGCGATGACCTGGTCTTCATGAGGTGGGGGTAGAGACCACCAGTCCTCATCTATGGACTTACGAATGGCAAGCATTCGGTCGCGAGGGAAGCCCACAAAGCCATCTAGGACAGAATGTCAGTGAAACGACGCAACAGCAGGACTGATCCAACCTTCTACGATGTGTTCCCACGCATCCCGTCGCTCAGCTGTGGGAGGACCTCCATACAGAGAATCTGGTAAGATGTCGGAGTCCACTTGGTGCCATTGGTACTGTGATACCCCAAGTATAGGGCCTACAAGGATTAGAAGAACACCAAGGGACAAATTTTTTCGCGACTCACTCCATGCCCACATCTTGCGCTCACAATAAGTATCCGATAGCGGAATAACTAACATGGCCGCGTACAGGATTATTGAGGCCACAAAGAAGCATATGCTGAGGCGAAAGGTCCGTAAACTATATGCATAGCGTTTCTCAATCCCTGCTTCCTGTTGAGTGGCCTGATCTTCTGTAGCCTCGAGGCCATCGGGGCGAAGTGGATGGTAAGAAGGTGCTGAAACTCCCGTTAGATGGGTTTTGATGGACCTCCATGATAGAGCCATGGTCGCAACGTGGTCAATGATCAAATGGGGAATGGCGATGTTCTTGGCTTTTCCACTGACTGGTAGGTAGGACTAGTGGTCAGCAAACAGCCGAGCAGTCAGCACTCGGATTGATTATACTCGTTCCGGATCTTGGCTCCAACACAGTCAATATGATACGATTCAAGTCTTGTGGATTGTCTCATTTTCAGTCAAGATGCCCTTGATCTCGAGACCTGTCTTGTTTCACTACTTGTCATCTTTTATTTTATGCTCTGGAGCCATCTGTCTCCTCATCCTGTCCTTTGCCCGATTATTGAATGGAACGGCTTGCAATAATCATTTCTACTCCTGGTCGCCAGCTAAAGATGTTATATCTTATCATTGGACCTTCTTCAACAATACTCCTTTCTTCACTGAAGACGAGTTCTTCAAACTTGAGCTATCTGCCGATCTTGAACAAGCATGGGCAGATTTTCTACCACGTTAGTATCGATTGTTGGAACCTTAGTAAATACTAATATCAACAGATCACCCGATAGCAATCCCTCGTGGGCGTATGACAGACCTCAATCAATCCTTGGACTTAACATTCGCTCAATCAGGGGATCACATCCTCGCACTACCGGAGGTGTTTGTCCAGCTCCACTGTCTTCATTTCCTCTGGCAGTTCAGCCATCGACAAGAATACGACTACTCCAACCTCGCCTCATCCTCTCCAGAACGACTGACCGAACGAGCTAATCAGTGTGTTGAGCGCCTTCGACGGGCAATCATGTGTTGGGCAGATCCAGGGGTATACATCAAACAGAGAATCAACGGCACAATTGGAGTCGACCTTGATACATACCACCGGTGTCGAAACTTTGAAGATATTCGCCAGTGGACCCTTGCTAACGGTGTGAAATCTGTATACATGCACGATGGATGGTGGAATGTAAGCTTAGTCCCTGATCAATAAGGAGAACATAGTGACATGTAGCAATCCCGTTACTTTCCACCTACTCGTGTATTCAAATCCGTCCCACTGCTGAGTAATAATTTCACAATCTCATAGTTTCCTGTGCGACAAGCAATATGCAAGGGGGTGTACCCGTTACAGTCCATTGCCTCGGTACCTGCTGCTTCTTGCAGTAGAAGAGCGACGATCTCGGTGTTGCCCATGCAGCAGGCAATGTGCAATGCAGTGCGGTTTTGAGAATCCACTATGTCGACGTCGATGCCGTATTCGAGGAGTATCTCGACAGCCCGCACATGACCTTTCGAGGCACATAAGTGCAGTGCCGTCATCCCGTTATCCAGATCCAGTATGTCCTGATCGGGAATTGAAATGTCGGTGCCTGGACTGGAGAGACTTGGAGTTAGATCTAGCTGTATATCAACTGAGCTCTGCGCCTTGAATGGATTCTTGTCGCTTGGTTTTTGGGATACCGTCTTCCAGCAGGTACCAGGGGCGGACGCATTTTTCTAAGCAGGGTCAGTGGTCACCTAAGACAGATCTTTGAGGGTATAAATGTTAGTATGCTCACTGGTGACTCCCCCAAGGGTCTCTCTGTTGACTTGTTCCCTTCCTGATTTGTATCCACGAGCAGGGTGCTACTCTCGCTTCTCTCCAAATTGGACAAGAGCGCTTCCCAGCTCT
Organism: Aspergillus ibericus CBS 121593; assembly: GCF_003184845.1. Taxonomy (NCBI): domain Eukaryota; kingdom Fungi; phylum Ascomycota; class Eurotiomycetes; order Eurotiales; family Aspergillaceae; genus Aspergillus; species Aspergillus ibericus. The sequence continues at coordinate 23,259 of NW_020292150.1, forward strand.
CGGTCATTGGCTCCGTCGGATTATTGTGTGTGGCCCCTCTTGGTGAACTGTCGGGGTGCTCTGGATGGTTTGCTTGGGTCTCCAGCACCGACTGATTTCTGTCCCAATCTGTATTCTCGACATGACCCTCGGGCAATTGGTGATCAGCCTGGATAGCGTTCACGAACTCAGCTGAACCATGGGACGATCTGCTTCCCTGGCGACCATTCGCTTGTAGACGTTGGCCTAAGCTGTCAGCAATCTGGACAGAATCAACTAGCACTACAGCTTACGTCTTTTTCGCTGCGCCAGACGATTTTGCAATCTTCTCTTTGCCAAAATCTGTTCAGCACTTATGGGAGTCGACATCTTGGATGGATACGAGCAAGAGTTCAGCGGCAGAAAGTCTGGTTCTACTCAGCCTTATTTGCCTGGGGATCTTCTAGTAAGCTTTGCTACTGCCTAGCGGATGATCGGAGCCGCGAGGCACTCATTTGGCCTATGGGATGGCGGTGATGGAGCGTAAGGCTTCCTACCCCGCTTTGCTGGCTGGACCCTGATCAATCATCAAGCATCACAATCCTGCAGCAGCCAATTATGGACAAGCAGTCAATCTGAAGAAGCAATGGCCATACGATAACTGGTGGTGAGTGAACCATATTATTGACTACAATGATTGATTTGATCCGAAAGATTAATGTTATCAGGTGGACGGGTGATACCAGGATGGCTCCTTGGTTATCTTGTTTGTTACAATATCCTCGAGGTACGAAGTATCTTGGCAGTTCATCGGAGTTGGCAGGGCAGGGTTGCCAGGTTACACAGGCATAGGTTGTCATCACAGCATCGTCACATCCGTCATCACACAAACATAGCCTCATCACACCAGATCTTTGCTTTTGGTCCGATCTTCGGTAAGACCTAGTAGGCGATGTGATGTGAGACTATTCTTTCCAAATCTCCAGGTTCTATGCACTAACCATGGATCAAGGAAACCACCCATACCGCAGCCCAACACCTCGTGAATCCGTTGAGCAGGAGAAACAATTCCTTCTGGATGGCGATGTTGCTACTGAAAGGAAAACATCGTGGAAGTCATCCACTTATCACTTCTATATTCTATACACAACCAATGGGTTGCTTCTGTTTATCGTTGTGATGCTGTTGGTGCAGATTAGACAAAACACGTCTGACCCGTCGCAGGGAGTTTACTGTAAGTGCATTTTCCTGTCCCCCACATATGCAGTGCTAATTTGACTAAATATCTGTGGTAGCACCTGCCAATGAGGCAGTAGCGTATATTAGTGAAGTACCATTCCGAGCGGCACTGTTCAACAACACGCCGTATATGGGATTTCCTACAGACGAAACGGACAAGCTATGGTCGGATCTCTACAACTGTATTAACCCACGGCTGATTCTCCTGTTCTTATCCCTATGTCAGTGGATATGAGCCTGCTGACACCTACCAGTCGGTATCTCCAAAATTCCCGAGGCGGAAGCCAAGAAACTGCCAATACCAACTCTGCCAATACCCGGAACAAAAGACTATCTGATTGAACTAGACGTGTGGCACCAATTACACTGTTTGAATGATCTCCGGATGCTTCTCTATCCTGAAAGATACCCAGGACTTGATGATCTCAGAGATGAGAATGGGACCATCCAACGGGATAATGATGCCTTTCGACACTGGGGTAAGTCATCCACCACAACAGAGAGCAACATTGACTTTTTATTCATCAGACCACTGCGTCGACTCCCTAAGGCAGGCTATCATGTGCCACGCAGATGTCTCCCCAATTTCATTCCACGTCAATGTTCCTGCGAACACGGGCATCTTTCCCCGTCTGGCGACTACACATACCTGTCGCAATTTCACCAAGATTCAAGACTGGGCACGACATCACGAGGCAGGCAATTGGAACTTTTCACTGACACGTGAAGAGGCGGATGAGATTGTTCGGACTGCTGGGTTTGATCAGAGCCCGCTTGAGGATATTGAGTTTCTATGGGAACTATTCCCGGGGAATAAGTTTTTCAAACATTGGCAGGACATCAATTAAAACCAGTGGATCATTTTCTTTGTTCAGTTTGTGGCTGCCTTCCTTGGTTTTTCCAGTCTTCTGCTGCTCTGCTATTTGTTTTAATTGTATATTGAACACGGCATGACCCTCGCTCATCCCTGTATAGCTACAGTAACAGGTCATATCATCCGACATCTACTATCCCAATCAACACCATATCTATCAACCACATACAACTAGAATACCTAATCCCTAAATACCCAAGACTTCATCTCTGAGCCCTAACTTGAAATAAGTTCTTCCAACAAATCCCCCACCGTATCCCCCTCCCGCACCTCCCTCACCCCAATCGGCCTCACCCCCGACCTCGCCACCCCCTCCCAAACATACCCCGACTCCCTACACCGATGCACCACCCCCACTCCCTCAATCAACCTGACCTTCTCCCCATCCATCATCTCTTCCTCCCCTCGCTCGAGCGTATCATCCGCTGCGCAAATAATAGCCTGCCTATCATCAGCTCCATTACTATATCACTTCACCTTCCAACACTATATATGGAACAGTGGAGGGAAGGGGGAGGATACCGAACCTGCGCTAAATAATCCAGACAATGCCCGATATGCATCCCTTCATAAGATCTCGTATGATGGGTGTGATGGTGTTCGTTACTTTCTGCTGGTGTGGTATTATTGTTGGTGCTGGTGGTGATGCTATCGCGGATCATATCAAGACAATGTAATTGATGAAACATGGATATACCGAAGTATTGGGGCTGGGGGTTGTCACTGCTTTGTTCTGTTATGGTGATGAAGCCGTTGTTGGGGATGGTTTTGGATTGGGAGAGGAGAGATTCTATGCCTTGGTTTTGGGGGTGGGTTTGGGTGTGGGGTGGGAAGAATGTTTGTAGGGTGTAGGGTGGGCTGGTTGGGGTGGAGGGGCAGATGCATGGCGTTGGAGCTGTTCTTGGGAAGGTTATGTTTCTTAGGATGAGGAGGTAGAGTATTGCAAGGAGGGTTGAGATGAGGATTGCTAGGCCGGTGGCCTTGGGATATTTGGGTGTTGGTTTTGTGTGCATGCTGTTTAATTTGTGGGTGTTGTCTGTGCTGGGTTTGGTTCAGTTAATTGTGAGAGAAGAGAGGTAAGTGTCTATGCATAACTTTGTCATTTGTGATTGCTGACCGTGCAGTCATCCCAACAACTAAGCAATAAGCAAGCATACCCTTACCAGCACCACCACACATACAATCTCACCAATCTAACAAAACAACTCTCCCACCTAGGCAACCGCCCCCCCCTCATACCCCCCCAAATCCTCATGGGTCTTAAAATACCCATGCACCTGCTTAAACCGATACGACATGAACCTGCCCGGCCCATACTCCTCCGGCCTGACCAAATTCACAAACCGCTCCTCATCCAACGCTCTCTCACTCTGCCACTCCTTCACGGCCCCAAAATCCCGACACTGATGCGTGATATCAAAATCTGGAAACGGATGATCTACCGTATCCGTCCAGAAATGCGTATACACGGCTGTATTTGCATTGCAGAGGATATTCTGCAAGAGGTAATGTATACAGTGTGAGAGATGTAGACGATGGATCGTGCCGGTGGTGTTGAGTCCGCCGGGGTATTTATCACCGTAGTAGTAATCCCAGTAGGCTTCTTGGCGGAGGGCATCCAGGCAGTGGATTTGGTGGAAGACGTCTAGACGTCCGGCGTAGAGCTCGGGGCCGAGTCCCCAGCTAGTGGGGAGTTTTACGGCTTCGGAGGGGTTTTTGCCCATTGCCAGGACTTGGGCTTTGGTTAGGGGGATGGGGCGGGTGTCGCCGAGGTCGCGCCAGGCTTGGTCGACCAAGGGACTGGGGTCCTGGCGGTAGATGCTGAGGGGGTCGGTTTCGATGAGGCTGGTGTCCCATTTTTGGGGGATGATGGGGATGTCGATTTCGTCGAGGATGGGGGCTGTTTTTTGATTCAGTCTCGGGTGAGGTGGAAGGTAGAGGGGACTTACAGGGCTCTGAGATTTGCTTTAGGATGTGGTTTCGCGAGGTGGCGTGGTCGGTTGTGTGACGGATGTTGAGGGAAGCGATGAAGAATGATATTGAGATGCAGACGAGGAAGATGTTGATCCAGACGACTCCGGATAGTCGAAAGAGGAAGAAGTTTCTTCCATGTTGATTGGCAGGTATTCGGCTGTGCTCCTTTTCGCCATCATCGTCGGTGTCGACGGGCGAATATTCAGAAGGAGGTCTGTAGACTCTGGAAAGTGTCTTGAAGAATGCAAGCATTGTATCGATACGAACAAGCACCGGTGCACTGCAGACTTGATCGTCTACTCGACTTTTCTTGCGTAGTATGACATCGGTCAGTATCGCTTCATGTCATCTTATCCTGTCATGTCTTGCTGACAGGTTGATTCTCACTGAGTGCTTGAGCAGGTTAGAAATCGAACTATATAAAAGAGTGCAACATCGTTCATTTCACATCATCATCAGCTCATCATCGCAAGCAAACAAGCTATCCACATTATCCCTCAAAACAAACCCACAAACAACACTCCAATCTTCAACATGAAGCTCATCGCTATCTTCGGCCTCTTGGCAGCTCTTTCCATTGCTACTCCTGCTCCTGTTGGTAAGAATATCCAATCCCTTTCCGTGGCACTGGGGATGTCCTCAATTATCAGAGTAGCTAACAAGTTGCAGCGCACCCCGAGGAAGAAGTGCCGGCCAATGTCGACGAAATCTCCAAGGCTCTCTACGGTGGCAAGTGGAAGGATGTTTAGGGGGTTGTGTTGGATGAATGTGCAACGGTCAAGTTCTCATCTGTGATAATGTTGGGAATCTCAGATGCCAAGTTGTGCATTGGTATTACATTGGGTGTCATGGTTGTAGTTAGGACTATCTACACTCATTGACAATATGACATCCTATATCTCTGAATTTATCTGCATGGTCGATTATTGATATATTATCATCCTTACAGGGTGACATAGCATGTGCAGCCCGTGGTAGTCTTAGAAATAGTCAAAACCCTGTTGTCGGGCTAATTCGTCTGCTGACATCCAATTTTTCGATCGATGACACTTATCTAACTGCACCCTCTTTTTTGAAGCACTCGGCTTAATTCTTTAGTCTCTCATATTATGTCTCATTCCTTCTCACCTCAATCCAACAACACAATCATGCCCAGGTACTCCAAACTCTACTGCTTAACCCACAACGCAGACACAGCCGAGACCCTATCTCACAAATCAAACCAAAACTCCTCCACCTGGAAAACAACTTTCTGGATTACTTTCATCATCACCATCCTCCAAATCCCAGCGCTCTTCTACGCAACGACCAGAACACAGCCCTCTCCCTATTCCTCCCTAACAAATCGTACGTTCATCCCATACTATGATCACCTATCTAATCACCAACCAGTCCACACGACCAAAGTTACATTCGAACCTGATCCCCGATTCCAGAACCTCACGACACAAGAGGATATTCTTACAGCTTGGAGTATCTATAATCTGCGTTCGGTTCCCCCCCTATCCCCTCCAACTCACTACTAATGATTCTTGATGATAGCCGGTCTAATCAACCTATCCAACCCCACAACACAGAACCCAGATAACCAGACCTACATCCTCTCCGCCTACCACCAGCTCCTCTGCCTACGCACAATCCACCTCTCACTGAATCGGCTCCAAAACAGCATCTCTCAGCCCAGTGGGGATGAAGATGGTGACATCACAAACTGTTTTACTTATCTCCGTCACGGGATCATGTGTGCTAGCGACATGACGCTGGAAGGCCCTGATCCGGAGCCAGTGGGTGGAGATGGGCAGAGAGGGTTAACTGGGAAGGGTCAGGTACATGAATGTAACATGTGGGAGGAGATAGTTGGGTGGCTGGATGAGCATAGTGCTCAACAGTACTTAGATATATCTTGATATGTATGTAGGTCCATGAAAATCTCTGTTTTTGTATTGAGGTAGTTGCTGGTCCTTAACTGGTATGGGTTGGGATCATGTCGTGAAGCTTTTGGTCATTGATACGATATCATCAGAGAGATGATAAATATTCATATTATTATATTTGGAATAGGAAAGGAATTGATCCTATGCAACTGAATGTTCTCTCTGCCATCGCTCAATCGCCCCCCAATCCCTACACATCCTCGTCTTCATCCTCCCCCTCCCATTTCCCTCATCCCATACTTCTACTGTCATATCCCCCGCACACATCACCCCCTGTCGAAGATAATCGATACAATGACCCATATGTTTCTCATCATGCATGTCACTCTCCTCCTTCTCTCTCTCCCCTTCCCCCATAACCCCATGCCCATCCTCATTCCTACTTTCATCCCGCAGAGAAATATACATCCCCTGCAACGCCTTCAAACAATGTAACTGATGAAACGCAGAGATCATATACACGTTTTCTTTTCCTTGGATAACGTTCTTGTTTGGGGTGATGTTGTAGAGGGTGGGGTTGGGGAGGGTTATGAAGCCGGCTGTTTTGTTGATTAGAATGGGTAGGTGGTTAGTTTTATGGTATGGTGGGGTGGGGTGCGTACGGAGATTGTATACTTCCCATGCGGTGGTTACGTCTTCTAATGTGGTGAGGGTATGGTTGTGGGGAAGGGGGTCGGGGGGGAAGGTTGTTTCGATTAAGTTGACTAATGTCCTCAGTGTTGGGTTTAGTTAACTATATTATGGGTTTGGTGGGGTGGGGTGAGGCTTACTTTTGGGAAGTGTGTGTGTTGATGAGGTGTTTTGGGTCAGTAATATTGAAAGGATGATTGTTTCTACTATGGATATGATTATCAAGATGATAGAGCCTGTTTTCCATAGTCGGTAGTGGGATTTGGGAGATTCGGTCGTGTCGGAGAGGAGGTTGCGGGTTTCATAGTCTGTGGTGGTTGAGTCCTGTGAGAGTCGAGTCATGTTGTTTCTTAAAAAAGAGTTGTGTAATAGTAGTTGGCAGTCTACTCAGCTGTTTGGGTCCTGACCCAGTTCCCATACCCAGACGATGCTAGGAACGGTAATCAGTTCACCTAAACAGCAAACCCGTCATCACACATGATGACAGTCAGCATACCAACGTTAGCATCGGTACCCCATCCAAAATCCTAGGAATCCAATGTCATCCTGTTGCATAACTTGAAATTTCTATTTTCAAAGTCAACTGTCAATATCATTTGCCTCGAGTATCTGTCCTCCCCTAGTTATGTATCACCTTCTAGATTTCATTGCTGATGACAGCCTACCAAGTCAGCACACGGATGCTCACTGTTCGCATAATGCGGGGCGAGCCGAGCCGTCGAGCTGCGGGGTTGATCCCAGAGTTGCCTTTTGTCAGTTGGGCCAGCTGCCAGGCTGTAAAGCTGGGACTGGTAGACACTGGCAAAAGGTAACAGTGTTGGTTACAGCAACCCTTCTACCAAGTGGCCTTTGAATTTATTGTTTTCTATTTATGGAGACCTTCTTGGCTCCGCATATCAAGGATCCTTTGAACTTAGACGGGACAGACTGCTCACCTACGGGCTTGAGGATGGTGTGGTTGCTGTAGCGAAGAAAAAGATCCCATCGATTTTATCAGCAGCATCTAAGTATTTAGTCAACATATTCGTCTCACCTAGACCAACTACCCGCGGTAACACATGCCTTAGCTTCTAATGGCAATCAGTCATGACTATCGAACAACATCATGTTTAGCTGCCAACAGGCAAGCTTATTCTCGGCCCACCCGACCACCCTAACCCATCCCGGCAAGCGTACACCAGCCTTAATTCGACTCGATAATTGCAACAGGGCGTGAGTCAGACCGTGACATCTCCATATCCCGTACCACCTCCCAACCCATACCACTCCATACTCAACACCACCTCACCCCATCAAAATGACCCAGTCCCCCCTCACCACCCCCCTCACCACCCTCCTCAAAACCTCCCTTCCAGACCTAACCCCCTACGAAACCCTCTACAAGCACCTCCACACACACCCCGAACTCTCGCGCCAAGAGCGCCGCACCTCCGAAACCATCGCCGCCCACCTCACCTACCTCCAAGTCTACGACCTCCACACCCACATCGGCGGCTACGGCCTGGCCGGCATCTTCCGCAATGGCCCGGGCAAAACGGTCCTCCTCCGCGCCGACATGGACGCCCTCCCTGTCCAGGAACTCACTAACCTTCCCTACGCAAGTACCGTGATGATGCGGGATGCCGACGGGGTCGAGAAACCCGTCATGCATGCCTGTGGCCATGATATGCATGTTACGTGCTTGTTAGCGGCGGCGGAGACGCTCGTTCGGATGCGTGATGCGTGGAGTGGGACGGTGATTGTGCTGTTCCAGCCGGATGAGGAACGTGGCGGGGGTGCGCAGGCGATGGTCGATGATGGATTGTATGATCGGATTCCGGTGCCGGATTATGTTCTGGGGCAGCATGTGATGCGGATGCGAGCGGGGAGTGTAGGATCCCGGCCGGGGGCGATCATGGCCGCGGCGGATAGTATGAAGATCACGGTGTTTGGGCGTGGGGGACACGGATCGCAGCCGCATCAGACGGTGGATCCGGTGGTGTTGGCGGCGCATATTGTGATTCGGTTGCAGGGGATTGTCAGTCGGGAGGTCAATCCGAGTGAGTTGGCGGTGGTGACGGTGGGGAGTTTGCAGGCGGGTCAGACGGAGAATATTATTGCGGATCGGGCGGAGATTGGGGTGGATTTTCGGTCGGTGAGGCTGGAGGTGAGAGAGCAGATTATCGCGGGGATTAAGCGCATTGTGGAGGCCGAGTGTGTGGCCAGTGGATCGCCGAAGCCGCCGGTGTTTACCCCCACGAGACGGTTTCCGCCGACGGTCAATGATGGGGATGTGGCGGGGAGGGTGGCGGAGATGTTTCGGATGCATTTTGAGGAGGATTTTGATGGGGATGTGCCCAGGACGAATGTGGCGGAGGATTTCTCGACTCTGGCGACGTGTCGGGGGATTCCGAGCTGTTTTTGGCTGTTTGGGGGGGTGGATCCGGAGGTGTGGGATACGGCGCAGGCGGAGGCGCGGACGGAGGAGATTCCGGGGAATCATTCGGCGCTGTTTGCGCCGGTCATTCAGCCGACGATGCGGGTGGGGGTGGATGCGTTGTGTTTGGCTGCGTTGGCTTTTTTGAAAAAATGACGGACAGGAGGTACTCCATACGGAGTATATCTGCAGAGTTATAGAGAAAAGCAGCGCTACACTTGATACATACATACCACTTCCCCATCCTCCAGATCTCCGATTCCCGTGTCACGAAAACAGTACATAGTCCCGTGCTGGTAGCTGTAAAGAGATGGGTTGCATTAGGCAGATCTGGGTAGCTCAAGGCGTGGATCTTTCTCTTTCAGTTTTTGGTCTGAGTGGGCGGAGAGAATGGGAATTGTATAGGTAGCCGGCTCACTTAGGCGTCCTGGTGTCTTGTGTGATATCGATGGATTGTGAATGGCGGTAGATAGTATCAATGGATTCGAATGGCATCATGGCATCACTTGGTGTTTGAAGATTGACAGTTAGCTCCTTCTGGCTCGATTCCTGGTGAACGGTATATACCTCAATCCTGTCCAATTCTATCAACTAATTAATACAAAAACAAGAGGTTGTCAATTACAAGTCATGGAAAAATCTATTCACCGTCTCCCCCAACTCCATCGACTTCTCCCGAATCCGACTTTCATCCATAACACCCTCTTCGCTGACAAACGCATCGACAAAATACAACGGTACCCATTCAAAGTAAATGTTCTTCACCTCAACAGTAGATGACCCCCCTTTCATGCCGTCTTCGAGCACCCGTACCGCCTTGACGCCATCATTGCGCCAGGCACTGATCACCTCCATTGGGTCATTGTCTTCGTGGTGGTCATCGTCGATCATGCTCCCCGCGCAGTTGATCTTTTCGAGATCGCTCAGCACGGCGATCTGGGCTTTGGGGCTGACGTGCTTGGTGCAGAGCACGGCGGGTAGAGACCCGGTCTTGTTGCTCACGCCTTTCGTAGCGGATATTCGATCCGCGCCCAGAAGTAATAGATCCACGTCGGCAGCTGCTAAAGCAGCCGATGCATCGGTATATAACTTCACTTTCAAGTTTTTGTCAGGGGTGTCGATGAACCGCGACTTGTAGTTGGAAAGCAATGATGAGCCGATGCTCGTCCCTTCGAACAGTGGTCGTGACTCCAGAATCCGAAGTTCCAGCTTCCGAATATCCAGCGAAGCATACGCATCCAGAATACTATCCCGGATGGTCGAGCTCGCCGACACAGTCAGTATCGTAAGCTTGTCCAATGTTTCCCCGTGGTGCAGAAATCTGAATCGGAGATAATTGGCAAACGCATCCTTCACCTGCGTCGCGCGGCTCTTCCGACTCGCCAGATGGTGATCGAGCATGGAAAGCACTCGCTCCCACTTGTGCTGTGAGTTTGTCTCCTCGTCTTTGAGGATATCCTCCATCTCATCCAGGACAGAAATCAGCGCATTCATAGTGGCTGCGCCCATACTTTCTCGGCCGTTCTTAATGATGTGCCATGCTGCCATGCGAGTTGTTTCCCACCATTCTGTACAGTTGATCCCTTCCTCGGTGTGGACAATAAAGTCGCGAAAGACCATCAACGCGATCGCAGTCAACTCTTGTGCTCCGCTTTCATGGTCGTTACGGATACGCTCCAACCCAAGCGCGAGTGCTTTGCCGGCGCGCTCGTCCAAGCTTCCTTCGAACCAGACTCGTCGCAACGAGTCTTGTAACCGTGGGACCGTTTCCAACGTGTCGTCGTTGAGTACTGTGTACGGATCATACCATTCCCATCCTTCATGCTCCCAATCAGTCTTTATAGCGCCTTCCCCCGGTCCTCCTTCCGATGGATCCTTGAGCTTGAACGCAAACGGATGGACGGTCCATTCTCGATTGACATCTGGGTCTTCAAAGGTGAATGGCTTCCCGGTGCGCCAGTGAGTGAGGGACGATTGATCAAGGGAGGTTTCTTCGGAGAGTTCGCGCCAGGCGGCTTCCAGCACGGAGGAGTCGCTACGACTCACACTACCGGATATCGGGGCAAGGTGGTGACTGTCGCACGGTTAGTGGAGTAGAGAACAGTACAACGACAAACAAACCTATACGTCCGTACTTTCTCGCTGCGTTTAAACAGCGCGACCACCGGTTTCTCGCAGGGACCGTTAGGAAAGTGGAAAATAAATGAGGAGACGACAGAGCGCTTCTCGAGCTGTGATTGGTGCGGTTGTTCTTGGGTTGACATTTTTGCCGTGGATATGCCACTGATGTGCTAGGAATATAGACAGGTCTGTCGGTCTGTCGGCAAATAACAGATGCGCGGATCAACCGCTACCTTTGTCAAGATGCCTGGAGGGAGTCGAAGATATAAGTGTGGTAATGTGTCAGGCGATCGGGTGACTGCCGACAAATGAGGGGATTTTGTCATGGTCACATCACGCTATCGCTGCATCGCGGCCGACATCTTACGACCGATATTGACGCTGATATAGGGCTGACTCATGGCCAATGGTCTGCTCTCGGCCTCGTCGGTAGTTTCTTGACAAAGGATTGAAATCTTTGACGGTGTCGAGAAGAATGGCCGGGGGTGGTTGCCCCCGAAGGGTAGCACAGCCATGACGTCAATATTCGTCAGGCGTCGCTCTATACAAAACCCGGAGAAGACAACATTTCAACAGTATCCCACAGGAATCAAATCTCGTTGAAAATATCAAATCGACAAAATGCCATCTTACCCAGGTTCTTGCTTTTGTCACAACATCACCTACAACCTTTCTCTCTCTTCCCCGGACGATGCTCGGACCTCCCTCTGCCACTGTGGCAGCTGCAAGGTTAGACTTCTTCATGATCTACCGACCTTAATCTGCCTGGGAGATGTCCAATTGGTTGACACGCATACAGAAAGCCTTCGGAACAAACTATGGTCTAACTGCCAAGGTCCCCAAAGATTCTCTCCACATCACCTCCGGACAGCCCAAGGAATATGTGGGGGATAACGGATCGGGGAGTATGATTCATCGCGAGTTTTGTGGGGATTGCGGGAGCTTTATCTGCGAGTATGGGGTATGTTTTTACAATGGGATTTACAGATTGTTATTGGGTTGATCGGTTGCTGATTCTAGCAGGATGCTGTCAAGAATGACTTTCGGTACATTTGTGTAGGGTCCTTGGATGACCCGGAGGTGTTGCCACCCAAGGGAGAGTTCTTCTGCCAGAGTCGGGTTGGGTGGATGCCTGAGATTCCGGGTGGGTATTCTTCTTCTTGTGATGATTGTCCGCTAATCTATTGGTAGATGTCTTTCATAAGAAACAGATCAAAGAGTAATCGTCCTGAGCACGCCATCTGATATATCCTTGTAAACAAGTTTCAATGATCGCCTGTATACTAGATCCTCTATGCTACTTCCGTCACACTCTTGATCACTAGATCAGGAGTTATCAGTTTTTCCTGAATATGAAGCGCATTCAAGTAGTCGTTGCTATCGACTCGACGGAACCCATCTTCCAAAGTCTTTTCTATCCCTGCAACAACATGTCGTCGAGCGACTCGCTCCCTGGCCTCCTGTACGTCTGCGTCGACAAATATGCGATAGTCGACGAGTTGTGATACGTCGCGCCAATGTTCTTCGTTTAGGAGGAGATAGTTGCCTTCGAGAATGATGATCGAGGCCTCACTCGTAATGGCAATTCCATTCTCGACTGGGTCTTTGGCTTCGTGATCGAAGGATGGCGCATAGATGACAGCCGGGTCAGAGGTCCCTTCTGAGCTCAGCGGGGTAGCGTCTGCCCACTGTCGGAGTTGTTGAACGAACGCAACAAAGCGTGCTGCATCAAAGGTCCAGGGTGCACCGCGACGAATATATGCCTCCTCCCGGTTAGGGAGACTGTCCAAGGTTGCCCGTGACAGATGAAAGCCGTCCATGGAGACGAGAGCCGTCTGGTTCGGATGAAACTCGCTCCTAAGATGTTGCGCAACAGCTGAAGCCGTTGTTGTTTTGCCAGAACCTGGAATGCCAGCTATAGCAACTAGAAGTCGCTTCTTGTCATGATTTTGTGCTTTTTGCTGGATTGCATGCGCAATTCGGATGTATTCTGCGTTCATCTGTTCGAGGCATCTGTCAGCTCAGAGACGTAGTAGTGACAGAATTGTAAGGCGTAGGTCACTTACCTTGACTGCAATTCTGCTCCCTCTATGTAGCTTAGAAAATGCTATAAAAGAACAGCACGTTTTAGCAGGTGCTACACTTCAAATATGTGCTATCAAGTTGCGGGGGTACCGGCTGACAGTGCTCCGACAGTTAACCACGGCGCATGATGAACACAAATATCCGAGGTAAGTATGATCCATGCGGCGCCAAAAGGAACTAGCTTAGATTTCCAGAATTTGGCAGTCTTCTCCTGCTTATGTGTCTTCATGTTGGATATCCGCATGTCAGTCTGATGGCGTCAAGAATGTCCGCCATACCACATTTCTCCGAACATAGTATATGAGATGTAGCAGATTGCATTTACCCGCACTCATGTCCAATGATCAGTCACCTTGGTCGAGTGTATCGCGTATGAGCAACTAGACATTAAGCTATCCAAGCACCTCTTATCGGCCTGTTTATCTATCGTTGGTAGGAGCAAAAAAATTAAATTGGAGATATCTTCATCATTATTCGTTTCAATCAATTCGCCAGCAAACGTGGGGAATTTACGACCTCCAGGTGGGCTGAACGCGGCTTGGTTGACCGTTTCATTGACCTGCGAGGAGGCGTCACATAAAAGCACAGTATCTGCTGATCCAGGCAATGCGAACATCGCGGTTTCTGCTGATCGCAGGTGACTCCCCAGGTTTGGCAAGCCTTGCAGGGATGACTGTGCTTGTTCTCAGACTGTTCCGGCAGTCTTATATCATTCTCATATCCAGTAGAGGAAGCTCTTGCAGTGCCAGCACCGCTGGTTGAGGCACCATTTGTGGCTCCAGGGCGATTCGCGGGATCCGCAAGGGCCTCGTGGGTCTCCGAGCCGGCGATCATCCACGCCGACCAGAACCATTGCGAAAAACGCTTCAGAAAGCAGTCTCCTCCCATGTTTTTCCGAGTAAACCCGCAACTCACTGAATTCTCAACCGGCCGTGCTACTGTGTCCGACATGGCGTCCGTCTGTCGTTCGCTGATGATGCCCTTTCGACTAGTTGCTAGGTGGGATATTGATCTAATTTAGAGAATCGTTAGCCTCGTCCAATAGAATCATGACGTCACGGTTGGGTGCAAACCTCAGAGCATCCCTTGTACTGAGGGACAATAACTTGCACTCACTCGGCTGTCATTCCCTATCGACAGGAATCCTTGAGACGACCACAGGCGAAGCGCTCTGGCACCGCAAAGAAAGCGTACCCGCGCGATCCGCTACCGACGAAATCTTTCCATAGGGTGAAAGACAAGAAGGAAGAAAGAAAGTTGGAGACTCGACAGCTGCAGGAGTCCGTGGAGAAAGAAAGAACATAACACGAGGAGAAGAACACCAGGAGAAGGGATCCGACAGTGTTATAAAACCCCGCCCATCGGAATGCCAACACACGGTCCTCCATGACACGGGGCCAGACTTGGTGTCGCGCCCCTGTCATTGGACCTGTGGCATCCAAGTCGCATGGATCGACATTACGTCACCTGGGTGGTGACACGGTTTCGTCGCTTTGTTGTTCGCAGTTCCCACTTGGCTTGAGCCCTTCCTTGTCATGGCGCAATAATTGGTCTCCGCTATGGGGGGAACCTGCCAGGTTACCTCCAAGAAACAACTATTGTCCGCGTTGTGGGTACGGTCGGCGTCTCCGCCAAGATTTCATTCGACTTTCACTGAAGTGTCAGAAGATAGCCGGATGTCATCACGCGATTGTCAGGCAACGAGGTCGGTGATTAACTCCACTGTCATCCAGGTACATCCATTGAGTCAACGGCTGACCGACTGACATCCGCAGGGACAGCTGTACGATCGGTCTCCCTTGCATTAGGCCCAGGCCTTTTTCCCTAGCCCCCGGCCCCAACAAAATCATAAGCCATGCAGAAGTAGGTGCAGACTATGATATGGAATCAGACCTGTATCTTGTGTAGATTGTGTGCACACTGCAACTCAAAATACTGTAAGCATTTTAAGGACTTTGTATCATTACGTAATCATGAAATCCATTGTCGGGCTCGATTCGGAGCTGATACTTTCTGGTAATTATTTACACCATGTTATCTGCTTTCATCTCATCTTTCCATGGTGCCACCCAGCTCAGCGACGTCCATGGCCCCGACCCCTGGGTGTACGAGGTGAGGCAGGTTCATCAGCGGTTGGTCCTTGATCTCTGGTTCCTCTGTTCTGGGGGGTGGGAGTTCTGCCTCTAGCACTTTGGCCAGTGCCTCCAGTCGTACCTCGCTGCCCTCCATGCCCACGTCTAGATTGCCCACCGACGGGTCCTCCTCTTTGATACGAAGGTTGCTGTCCTCTTCCGGCCGACGCACTAGAAGTAGCAGCCGCCTGAAGGTCCCCGGATCGAGAGGACTGGGACCGTTGCGAGAACCTCTTAACCACTTCTTGGACAAACTGCGCGGGTAGTCCTTGAGATGATCCAATGGTAATCTTCTTCCCTGTCTCGACATACCTCTGCGAAAAAATTCGCGACAGGTTTTCCATGTAGGTATCGTTTGAGAATGGCCGTGGGTAATAAGGGTCGTTTTCCATGAATGCCTTGGCAGCTTGCTGCACACCCGCCGCATTCATCGTAATTGGGGCACAAGCATCGAAGTCAATAAGCCAGAGGCTAACAATGCGTTTCTTGAAGTTCAGGGAGGCGTTCGTTGTGTGTTCAAAAGTGCTGGTTCCCGGGCGCAGCCGTTCAATGTCTGGAAGACGCATCTGTCGTCGGACAGCATTTTGATCAAAAGGCGAACTCCCAAGGACAAATTCAAGATCCATGGTATCAATATTTGTATGCCAGTGGAGCACTGCGAGCGCATCAGCCATGTTTCTGGCGTACTCATCTGCGTCAAGCTGAAGCTCTTGGATCTGATCGGCGTGCAGCTTGTAGTTTCGCAGAGAAAAGAACATACTGCCACCGGGTCGCGAAGTCCCAACGCGCTTTCGACCTAAAAAAAGACGAATAAGGCAGTCTTTGTTGAGTGGGTCGTTCTTGGCCGCTGGCGCGTTGATCGGGTTACAAAATAGCTCTATAAGAGCGTTTCTTACTGGCTGGGGCAAAGGGAAGACTCTCTCCATGCACATGACCTCCCGGGCTTGCCTTGGGAAGCCGGTTTCGTTGGGGAATAGGTGAAGGTTCTCTGGCCAGAACTCCGAATCCTTGTCAGCGAACCATGCCACTCGGGGGATTTCCACAAGGCCCGGGATTTCGCCCAATTTATCGAAACTCTGCTGGATTCGGAGGTGCATCACATAGTTGTTCCAAAGCTTCTCCGTCCGGTCGATTAGAAGGACTTTGAAAGCCCAAGGTGTTCCCGGTTGCTCAAATACTTTTCCGATCGAGCCCACACCAATTTCCCGGAAAGGGTTTCTGGACCCGATAGCCGCTTGCTGGCGCTCAGCAAAGGAGGAAGAGGTTGATATGACCGACCTGGTCGAAAGCATTCGCTGGAGCCTCGCTTGTGGTGTTTCGTTTTCGTCTCTCCGAAGCTTGTCTTCCAGCTGGAGGTTTTGTTGTAGGGCGTCGGCAAGCGAACTTGTCCAGGAACTGTCAGTCCCTTGAAGCTCCCGACGATTAGACATTCTGTATACTGTGGTAGTAGGGCTTGCAAGATTCTTGTTTTTGTTATCAATAGCTAGAGATAGTATGAGGAATTTATGCGAGAGATTCATGTGTGTGTGGAGAGAAGAGCTTGGAGAAAGGTAACACGGGAAAATTCTTGTTGAGTACTGGCTAAACAAAGCAATCATTAAAAAGGTGCAGTGAATCGTACACCCGGGACATTCACTGTAGAAGCGAGGAGTCAATGTCCGAGATTCTACTTTCCCTCCTCGATCGTTTGAACAAATAAATGAGCCAGATCAAGCCGCTCTTTAAAGCCTGTGGGGCAATTCGCAGCTATTATGTCTTCACTCGCTTGCAGATATTGTCTTCGAAAGTCGTCCCACAAGCTTGACCGTGGTCGGGGATAGAATGGATCATTTCGCCAGTAGGCAGTAACGGCCTGTCGGACCCCGCCAAGGCTCATGGGCATAGGCCGGCATAGGTCAAAATCCAGTATCCATAAGGTATGTTCGCCAAGAACATTTGTGATTGAGTTCTGGTGCTGTCCCTCGCGGCAAGGTGAAGGTGCCAGAACAAACTCGATATCGTTTCCGTCCATCTCCCCAAGCCAGTGTAGAGTAGCGAGTGCTTCTCCCATCATCCTAGCGTACCACTCCATATTACAACGGGAAATACCGAGATCCTCCATTTGATCTTCATGCAATGGATAATTTCGTAGCGAGAACGCGGTAAACCTGGGTGGACGCTTGACCTCGGTTTTCTGCGTCCGTCTCCTACCCAGGTACGGTCTTATAAGGCAGTCAGTGTTGGCCTCACTCCTTGATATCTCCGCTTGTATCTTTGGATGACAATATCTCTCGACTAGAAGCTGTCTGACTTCTTGGGGAAACGGCGGGATACGTTGTGAGACTATGACGTTGCAGGGAGAATATTTCGCAGGAAACATAGGGAGATTATCGTTCCACCATGCATCCTCTGTTGTCAGGTATCGATAACATTTTGGAACTTGCACTTGGGGTGATTTCTTCACTCGAGTATCAGTTTTCAGAGACTCGGTGATGTTCTGGCGTTTGAGGTCCGATAGCTTGGAGAAGCAGTGCAAAACTCGTTGGTGCATGGTGTAGTCGTTTGCCAGTGATCTGTCTGGCCCACCATCTTCTCGCTTGAGGGCTAAGCCATCATCTTCTGACAGGGCCCAGACTGTGCCGCAGAACCCTGCACCGATGCAGCGATATTTTGACATTGTTTGATGATAAATCATTGTAGGTAGATAGTTATGTTGGCTAGTTAGATGAAGAGAACAACGAGAGATAATGGTCATCTGGCTTTGAAGGTTCTGACGTCACACTGCGTCGTGCAAAGTTTGAGAATGGTGTACATGCAATAAAGCGGGTAGGGCTCAGTACACACTTGGGATTCTGGTCTAGATAGTTCTGTTTGAGAACAAACTATGAGCACATGCGGACCAGGAAACCATTGAGTCATAGTGTTGATTTATACATAAAACTTGATGTCACATTATATCAAGCCCGGGTGGTCTAGTGGTATGATTCTCGCTTAGGGAAGGCTTCTGCCTATATAACCCCAAGCATATTTGCGAGAGGTCCCGCGTTCGATCCGCGGCTCGGGCCTTGACACATAATTTTTGCTCGATTTTTGTCCCTTTGAGTAAGGAAGGCTCGCGTTCACTCACCCCACCCACCACCCCACCAACCCACAATTTATTCCGGGTCACCGACTCCCCACCGCTTAGAAGGGCCTAGCGTGGCCAAATGGCCCATCCCTTCCTGCTATGCCTAAACAGGGTATCAGCACCTCTTTCATTTATTGATTTTACTACTTTTCTGATCGGGTTGGACGGGGGAACTGACTCTCTATCTAATTAATCCCCCTCTGTCTGCAGGTCTTGATTCAAGGCATGGAGGCGCCGGGATCAAGCTCGAAGAATCTGTGAAGGTCAAGTTCAAGATAATATCAAGAAAGATCCGATTAGGCCGTTAGGAAACCGACTGGCATGTGAAGCTTTAATATAGTGTTATTATAATTTTCTATACTAGCGTTGGAAAAGCGTGCTTTTTGGTGAGGAGCGCCGTGAGGATCAAGCTTCTCACATGACTTCCTCCAGTGAATCTAATCTTGTAAGTGACTGAGCCAGGTGGCTTAGAAGTCTGGTGTTTTGCCAGATAGCCTAGCTGGTAGCAGCTTAGTGAGCAACTTTAGGTCAGGTCCTGGTAAGGGAAGTTCCCAGCTCCAAGGCATTTGATCGGTCTATAAGAATAACGAATCTGGCCTTCTCATCTGTTCTTCTAATTTGCTGTTATGTTATTAGTTATGTAATACTATTACTCACCCGTTCTGCCTCTCAGTTTAAGCTGTAGGTCTGGATCAAGTACTACGTTTATAGGTGCTTGACGGAGCACTTTGGGATCCCTTTTACCCTTTAAGAATGTCTTTGACTATATACTTTAAAGAAAGCGTTCTAAGATGTTTACCAAGATACTTCGCAGTGCC
Organism: Aspergillus ibericus CBS 121593; assembly: GCF_003184845.1. Classification (NCBI taxonomy): domain Eukaryota; kingdom Fungi; phylum Ascomycota; class Eurotiomycetes; order Eurotiales; family Aspergillaceae; genus Aspergillus; species Aspergillus ibericus. The sequence goes on from NW_020292150.1 coordinate 42,546, forward strand.
TTGAGCTGTGGATGACTGGGGGATATAGCTGCGACGGGGTCAGAAATAAACGTGACAGTGTCAGACCAGAGCTGGAAAAACAGCTCAGTCGAGTTCAGAGAAATCCTGACACTGAATGAGCTCATACATATAACCAAAATACACTAGAAAAAATATAAAGAAAACCTTTAATAATCCCTAAGACATTAAATACCTTGAAATAATCCCTGAAACCACCCGAAATATCAATATTTAATTGCTACTTAAAATAGATGTTTTTATTACGTGCGAGAGCTTATTCATTATTAGTAATTCTTTAATACTGCTGTACTTATTTCTGACCCTGTCGCAACTGGGACCTCCAATTCTGTTAGTGCCATTCTACATCTGGCGCTTATATAAAGGGGTCAGTGACCCGGAACAAAATATGGAGTACGAAACATCCTTCATTGAATAAATAGATCAATATACTCACTCAGACTCTCTCGCTCATCATTACTATTTTGGGGGGTTGGCAGTTGGTTGTTTCTAACCACATAGGTGTGCAGGCTGTCGTCCGTATGTAGCACTGGATGGATCGATCATGTGCCATCACACAAGTGGTTCCTTACGTACTCAAAGCCAGATCAGCAATAGCTCTTTCTTCATCAGCTAGCGCACAACCTTACCCAGAGTCAATGGGCTCCTCCCAATCTAAGAAATTTGCCTCCGCTGCCCTGGCATAGTTTCCAGGTTCCCTAAATGTCTCACCATGGGAGAGAAACTAGGTTTGGCGGTACCTTATCCGGTCACCCGCGCCATGAATCCTGTTGTATCAACCAACGGACCTCCTCATCCAAGGTGATCAACAAGCTTTCGACTAAAGCTCGACGGTAATGGGCACGTCCCCCGGCGACTGGGCTTGAGTTCACGTCTGATCCAATGAGTCTGTCGCTCGTCTCGTATACCCCGCGCCATTCCCTCGGGTTGGGCATTTAGCTGATGTCAAGACTAGGGGTATCAACTGGTAGTACGGGATATTTATACTTGTGGGATGGCGAATATCGTTAGTAGAGGATGTAGATGTACTCTCTGTTGCAGTTCTCTCGAGAAGCTACACGTTCGGCTCTCTTGACTCCTCCTTATCAATAGGCATTTTGCCATCGAGCTATCATGTCCACGTCAGAAAAAGAAAAGATGCGCATTACTGTTGGAGTCGAGCAGACTGGCCCGGACCATGATGATCCTTCTCCCAAGGCGGAGGAGCTTGTCGAAGAGGTTCCTGAAATGGAGGATTCGCCGAGTTTGATTGAAACAATTGGGTACTTGCTTTCTATTCAAGATGGTTGTATGTACACTGTCGATCAGGTGTTTTGGGGAATGAATGAATGGCTAATTGTATGGCAGATGGGCCGCCAGACTCAACATGGGATGTGGATGATTTTGATTGAGATGTTACCTTTCGGGTCATGGTGTGTGTGAACTTCATTTTGGGAATTATTGCGGTGATCATCGATTGCTGTGATCTGGAGCTGGAGTTTAATGGACCGGCGTTGGCTGTTGCTACTTTAATGCACTGAATAGATTGTGATGCTCATATGACGACTTTCCATTCAAGGCAGCGGAGCACCAATATTGTCACACAGTAGTCTCTTACCGTAATCGACTATAGCTGAATAATGTCCAGTTTCACATTCGAGACAACAGGGTTTGGCTACCTCTGATGTCAGACTAGTTCAGGTAATTGGTGGCGACCACTGGCAGACCCGACAGTTATAAGTCACGAGCTCGTGCAGGTCTAATTGTAACACTAAACGAGAGTTATTCGTCTACATAAGCCGTTTCTCCTATTAAGTCTAAGACTAGACACTTCGCACAATGTCCGAACCTGAAAACCCGATCCCGACATCCACCCTCAACCAACCTACTGGTGTCAAGGTAGCCCTGATGGATGTTTTGAACTTCAGTACCGCGGCCTCGCGAATCGTAACTCAGGAGCTTGGGTGTACTAGTGTCGCAGATGCAGAAGATGATAGTCATACCCCTGATGGTATGTAGTGTTGTCAGCATGTAATGTTTGGAAGCTAATTATGTTTTAGATGATGACCACGCATTGATATTTGACAATCCTTTTGCAGGTAGTATGGATGGAGATGATGAGGATGATATCTAATTGGTTGTCTGAGTTTTCCGCTATGGGATGAAAGGGTGCCCCGGCATCATTGGGATCGGACGGGGTGGAATATACCATATTTTAACGTTGACCAAGACTATGTAGATTAACTGTTGTATAAACAGTCATGTAATGTTGACCAGCATTGTATATGGTTATGCTTGGTCCCTCCAGGCGTCAATAAGAAATTCCTTCAGCTTGACTGGTTTCAGGTCGGGAAACTTCGTATTCATGCGTTCTTTAGGCAAGTCAAAAGCTCCGGCAATAGTGAGTCGGCTCACTAAGACGGTCGTCTCCCGGACCTCTTCCTCAGACATCCCGGGGTGAAAAGGCGGGACTGTTACCTGCCCTTCCTTAATTTTCTCGGCGCTGTCATATACTACCTCGAAGCTTTTGCCTGTTTTTGTTAGCTTCGCCTGTTGGGTGTACCGGAGTCCCCATACCTCGGATCTGCTCAGCAAGCTTGAGGAGCTGGTTGTATGTGACTTCGTCACCTACGAAAACGCTAAACTCGGGCCACTCCTCGAGATCTAGGAGCTTCACGATGAACGCTGCCATATCATACGAATATGTCACGCTCAGCTTATCATTACCATCACCGGGAATACCGGCCCAGCAATTTGCTACATCGATCCCGATCACGTAGGGCTGAAGGTTGGTGTGCGCCCGGGGCATTCCCCAGTAATCCATGAATATACCAGGGGTGACCCGGGTATATTTCAGACCACTTTTCTGCAGCAGTTCGGCTGCATCAAGCCAGTATTTGACGCTGGGATCCGCAGACAGGAGACTACATTATCAGTTATCTTGACTTCAGCTCGAGCAAGGCGGACATACTCCTGGGTCTGGATAAATGAGTATTCACTTGGGACAAATCGCCTGGTTGCGCTGGACTTTTCAGCAGCGTGGATCAGGTTCAGCTGGCATTGGCTGGTTTCATCCGAGTAGATACCAATGGCGGAGATGATCGTATGTATCTCGTGCTTCTCCAGCGTTTGGGCAACAGAATCGATATCATCATAGTTGATCTGCATCTGCTGTGTCCTACTAAGGACCAGATTCTCTTTGGGGCTCTATTGTTCAACGGGTAAGTAAGCGCTGGGCATGGCTGTGGAGGGGTCGTACCCCGCGAGTTAGAACAACGACCCGAAACTTGGGTTCCTGCAACAGTGTCTCGACTATTGTCTTCCCCACCCCGCCGGTACCACCGGCCACTGCGATCGTAGTCATTTGGATGCCAGTTGTGTTGGGAATTCCACGGTTTCTGACATGAAGCAGTGGCCTGCGTTGACATCCGGCTTGGTCGGGACCCCGTGGCTTGGCTGCCCCACTTGCTCAGTGGGTCATGCCTTCTCAGTACCTCGTCCCTGAGTGCTCTGTTGCTGATTCTTGATACCGTTTGTATGCTGCTGCTCAACGAAAAGACTCTTTTTGTGATGCGTTTCGAACCCCTAAAGCGCACTCTATTAGTATGATAAGATAACGTGCGTGGTTGGGTTGGAAGCAGAGTCGTTTGAGGCATGTAGAGCAGTGGGGGCGATCAATGGAAATTTGCTCGTTATCAGCTTCAGAATGTGAGAATTACATACTATCTCTGTTCTCGTCCATTTAATCTCGACAGCTATTGCCTGCAGTTGTATATTTTAGATGCAATGAGACCTGCATCAGAAAGTTGCATCGGAATTCACTGGAAGATGACTCAAAATATATATCAGCAGAGCAAGGGCCGACAAAGAGATGAGCAACCAATGACTCTTCAAAAGAGGCTTATATGGAAGCAGGAAAGAAGTCGAGCGACCAGAATCATAAAAAGGAGAATCACTGTGGCCAGGTTTATTTAAATATAGCCCAATTCGTGATGAATAGGTAGTGAAACTTTCATCCAAAGCAAATGGCTTATAAAGCTAAAGAAATAAAATCTTCCATAACAAGTCCTCGATGGTCTAACGGTCATGATTTCCGCTTGTCAATCCCAGTTGGGAACAAGCGCGGGAGACCTGGGTTCGACTCCCAGTCGGGGAGACTTCTTTTTTGTTCATACATTTTTACCTGTTGACTCTCCTTGCTTCTTCCTTGACTTGCTGTTCCGATTGCCATCTACTCAAGTATGATGTGTAACCCACACATTGCCATCGCAACATTCCCTGTATCATCGGATATGCTCATCTGATACTCTTTACCGGCTGAGTGTTATGTCACGGCCCGGGGAAACGCATGCCCGGGATGCCTGGGGAAACGCGTTAGTCCCGGATTTAGTGACTCACGATCAGTCCTCCCCGCCGAGCACGTCATTAAGATAAAATTCCTCTTATCCTCCGCAATTCACATTGTCTGTCACAAACAAGCCGCAATTGCACTCACAATGAAGAGAGAAGATATTACCTACCTGGGAGCTGGTCCTGCCAGTCTTCCGACCGATGTCCTTGCCACAGCAGCCCAGGCTCTGCAAAACTACCAAGACACTGGCCTGTGAGGGGCACTGATCTGTGCGATCTTATCTGCAACCGTACCTGACTTCATCTCTAGGGGTGTGGCCGAACACAGCCACCGCAGCGAAATCGCGGCGAACATCCTGAACAACGCAAAGGCCGATCTTGCCAACTTCCTCGATATCCCCTCCAACTACGAAATCCTCTTCCTGCAAGGTACATCGCTGCTCCCATTCTATTCGCGACCGCAATCGCTGATGGCTTGAAGGCGGTGGATCCGGTCAATTCGATGCGACCGTTTACAACCTCGTCGCTGTCTGGGTCGAGAGACAGAGACAGCAGATTGTCCAGCAACGCGGCGATATTAGCGAGGAGGAAGTGCTGAGCGAGCTGCGCAAGAAGGTCGAATCGGAGCTGCGACTGGACTACCTGGTTACTGGATCGAAAGTTACCCTGGCCGTTGAGGACGAAAACCCGTACTAACTGTCTCTACAGTTGGTCGCTGAAGGCCAGCCAGGAAGCCGTTCGCCTTCTTGGCTCCGAATATGTCAACGTCGCCAGCGACGCCAGGACCGTCAATGACGGCAAGTTTGGAAAGATCGCGGATGAATCGACCTGGAAGTTGAGCCGCAAAGCTGCCATGGTCTACATGTGCGAGAACGAGGTGTGTATATGCCTTTAGGTTCTCATAAACAGTCGCTGATGCTTCTTTCCCACTAGACTGTCGATGGCGTTGAATACCCCAGCTTCCCCAAGGTTCTGGAGCCCAAGGGAACCGATGAGGACCCCATTGTTATCGGAGATTTTTCATCGACCATTCTGTCTAGACGGATCCCCGTGAAGGTATGAACATTTTCCATCCTAAATAGGACCGCGTTAACTGATTTTCAGAACTACTCCATCATCTTCTTTGGAGCGTAAGATTGCGAATGCCTGCGCCCGGAACCATTGTGCTGACCCCCCAAAGACAGAAGAACCTGGGTGTTGCGGGAATCACGGGAGTGATCATTAAGAAGGACTTTCTACCCCCTGTTACCCCCTCATGCTCTCCTGCCATCCTGCGCAAGCTGGGATTGCCGATTGCCCCCACCATCCTCGACTATGCCGTTGCGGCCAAGAACAACTCTCTCTACAACACGCTTCCTATCTTCGAGTAAGTGATACACCATGTCACCAGCTTGTCCTCGCTAAAAGCCTCCAGTGTCTACATCGCTGGCCAAGTCCTCAAGAAGCTCCTTGCCACGTTCCCTGACAAGGTGGATGGACAGCAGGCTGTGGCTGATAGAAAGGCAAAACTCCTCTATGAGACTCTTGATGCCTACCCGGAGGTGTACAAGGTTGTCCCGGACAAAAACGTGCGCTCAAGGATGAACGCCTGCTTCCGTGTGATTAAGGTATGTTCTCAACGCTCTTGTTGATGATCGAGGCCAAGGCTAATCTTTGTAGGGTGGAAATGTCGATGACACCGAGAAGGCCTTCCTGAAGGGTGCTGTCGAGCGTGGACTCACCGGGTTGAAGGGCCACAGAAGCGTTGGAGGTAAGTGACAATAGCTGTGGTCGGTTACCATGACTGATTGAGTATAAAGGAATTCGTGCATCCAACTACAATGCCGTCCCGGAATCCGGCATCGAAAAGCTGGCAGCTTACCTCAAGGAGTTTGCCACGGCGTAAACAAGATAGCTAGCTAAAAGTGAAATTTGCACCTGCAAGAAAAGTATTGTATTCATCATATGACCAGGCGCTGCAGGTTATATACAGGGCGAACGGACCCAGCTTTCGGGAGGTTCAACCTATTTTAGATGGCTGGCTCAACGACCAACCTCATCTATTTATTTAATTTTGCTTGATACTGTCCCGCATAGCATAGTAAGGACAAATAGATTCAATTGGCGACCAGGGTGAAAAGCGTAAGCGGTATACTGCAGCGAAATCAAGATGTGTCATGGAATGGGGTTCGAGAAAAATAAATATTGATGTATCATGAGCGCATTAACATTATAGAGATATGCGGATGGAGATCATTGTTACATATTTGGCACCTCGTATGCATATTGTGCGATGCGGATGAAAAGACAATCAAATTTTGATTAGTGAACAGTCCGAGCCGAGGCATCTCCTTTCCCGTCTCTGCCGACCAAGGCACACACATCTTGTATTATTCTCAGAGATATGAACATGGACATGCATAAAAAGTAGAATCTTCAGCTGTCTAGAACCTTACCTACTTTATCTCACCCACGCTAACAAAGAAATACTGGGCTTAGTCTGGATCAGATGGAGGCCATGACAAGTGGCAACTGGGCGGGAGGGAGCGATATGTCAGCCGCGCTTCCCTTGACTCCGTCCTCTTCAAACTCCCCGACGACTCTTCTGTACTCACCAGCCATCTCCGTGAACGATGAAATGTCGCTTCCATCGTCAAAAGGAAATATGGCCGACTCAGAAACTGCTCTAGTTCCTTGGGAGAACATCAACGAGCAGCTCTTTGGATCTCAACTCGTGCGATTAGAGTCTACAGCCACGCCGCAGATCACTTCCTTGCTCTCAGCTTGCTCATATCCCGTCCCCCAACAAATTAGGCAATCACAAAGAGTGTCAGGGTACACCCATGCACCGCTACTCGGATATGTACCAGAAAGCCAACTACATTATGACAATCACGACTTGCAGGCCTCTCAGCCCGCGGCGAAGTCTTCCAAACGCCCCCGCGGCGACGTAAATCCACCGGGACCGTCGCTCAACAAGCGAGGTCGACCGCGAAAAGTAGTAGAGGGCGGTGTGGATGAGGATCCAGAAGAGGTACGCGAGGAGTTATTGTTTGCGCCGCCATCGGAACATTGATGACCTTAAGCAGAGACGACGGAGACAAATCCGTCTTGCGCAACGTGCTTATCGCTCGCGAAAAGAAGCCAACATTACTTCACTCAAAAGCCGCATCTCTGAACTCGAGGGAGTGGTTGAGAAAATGAGCACGGCGGTTCTTTCTTTCAGTGATGAGCTGGTGCAGTCAGGGGTGTTGGCAGCCAATGCTAGTCTGACAGAGCATCTGCGCGATACGGTACAAACATGCCTCACTTTAGCCAGGGAGGCTAGCAATGATGGCGAACAGGAAACCACGATTATTTCGCCGCCGCAGACGGAACAAGGCTCACCAGAATTTTTGCTTCATGAGCAGCAAAGCCAACCAATACCAATCGTGGGGTTGAACGAAAGTTTACCTCCCAGCTTCGATCCTAACTTTAACTTACATCCGGGTCTGCCAGGATCACAAAAGCCAGGCAGTAGAAAGAGCCCTCGTTTCTTCGAGTCGTTGGAGACATCTGAAATGGATTTGCCCGTTTTCACTGACCGCCTCCACATGTCGTGTGTTTACCAGGGGTGTTTTGCCCTTTGTGACGAATCCATCGATATAGACAGGATACAAAAACATTTCTGTCTGCTTCTCCAAATAATGGACAGGAAACGTATTGCCTCATATTTTCAAGCGGCGCTAAACGAGCGAGAGAGCCGAAGACGTTTCGAGGAGTGGGGAGAGGTCCCGTTTTTCAGTCTGGGTGGTGCAGGAACCCATTACTCTCGATCTTCATTGAAATGCAAAGCTGCTAATCGGCCATTTCGGCCTGGAGTGCGGTGGGTTTCCGTACGATCTTTAACACATTTCCCGCCACAAATACAGAAACAGCTTGAAGGGGACTGGTTCGATATGGGCGACTTGGAGGGCTACCTGCGCGAGCAGAATGTACGTCTTTTGACATATCCTCCAATGGAAAATGAGCAATATACCTCCAAGGGGAGAGCGATTAATGCAGCACGTTTCATACAAGGTAGCGTCTCCCAACTCTGCAATGTGCACTACAAACTGATACTGGAGACATAATACTAACCCTCAATAGCACTGTCCGCAAATGCGATCTGCCTTGGCTGGACACCGGGTTTCCGTCGCCGCGACGTGGAGAATGCCCTGCAAAGCTGTATATGGAAATGAGGCAACGGCCATCCTAGGGAATGACATCCGAGTCAAGCTGCCGAACGAGCGAGCTCGATAAATTACACAATTACACATCGAAGCATACCTTTGGCTATAGAGTTCTTTTCACGAGAATCAGCGACTGATCTGCGAAACAGACCACTGAACCACCTATAACAGCCAGCTTAGAAGCTGCCCCGGTCACTTTCTTTTAGGCCGCAATGCCGATTGTACGGTCCCCGATGCACTTAATGCGTTTTATAGCCTTGCTTGTGACCAAGGTGTAATGTGGCATAGTCCAATGGCGTGTGATTTCTCATGCAAACACATATCATTGCTCTACTAGAAACCACGCTAAAGCACAGCAAGAGGGATGCAATACTCGCTCGCAGGGTACCGACAGAAGAAAATCCTGTCCAATACACAGGCAGAGTCTTACGGAAACATTGAGCCACTGCTATAGCAAGAATTTTGGAATTCCAAATGGATGGATGGAATAAAGACCCATGAGTCGGGTGCGAAGGGTAGGTGGCCACTACTTTGCCTTTCCAGCCTACTGTGGGTACCCCCTAGGCAGGCCATTTTCGATCAGTTTGCCTTGGCCCAATGCGATAAAGCGAAGCCATCTAGTGATCTAAAGCATGTCGCATTCATGTTCTGGAACTCTCATTGTCTTCACCAGCAGGGGGTTCATCTACTGCCACCAATTGGTGTGACAGGGCTTTAGGGGTGCAGTCATGCCAGACCAGCCTGCGGATCATTATTCTATCTAGCGCCGGAGCTTCGAAAGACATCGTGCTACTCCAGCCATGCCGAAAGTGATCACGCAGCGTGAGTGGATACTGGTACGACTAGGGGGTGATATGATTAGAATCGGCCTGCGCTGACCGAAGCGATTGTCGCATGATGTACTTACTGCGCACCAGTAGTGCTCGGAAATTTGCGCCGGAAGCATGTATGTTCCTCCGCCCAGCAAGGGTGCTGTGTCCGTGGTGCCATGAAAGACCCAACCAGTTCCCGCGACACATCTTGAACCTGACGGTCGACTAAATTACCAACGGGAGCCCATTCGCCTGGACAAGCCTTCTTCCGGCTTAGCTACAGTCCCCCACAGAAGAACGCAATGTGGTGGGTACAGGTGTCAGATTTGGGCTGTCTAGCAATTGTGGAACGGCACTAAGCTATGGAGATGTGACAAATGACAAATAAAATTCCTCGATGTGTGGCTGTTAAGTTGAGATCCTTCTCATGCCAAGTCCTACACATAGTCCGCCAACAGGTCAGATCTAAACAATTGGGGGCCATATGCCCTCTGTTGATCCTTCCTGGAGATGCATTCTACACAACCTTACAATGCGCGAAATTTTCTCAGGCGTATGCTGTTATCTACTGAGTATTAGTCGACGAGGTCACGGGCTATTGCGCTGTCCGCCCAACAAGACGGGCCTGGTTGACTGCCGGCTGAGAAGCGGGAGCACGGATCTCAAGGTTAACCAAAATCAGAGGCCCGGCATGGTGTTAGCGATGCTTCATCCGGGCTAGCAACCCATGGGACCTGCGTCTGACTCTGCAGTCATATTCACGAGACTCCATCCCCTTACTGCGTACTTTGGCCAAGTTCCCGGCAGTAGAAGCATTCAAGCCTCAGTGTATGACAATGGCCGGGCAAGATTGCAACTGAGGCCATCCATGCAAGGGGTTGTCAGGCTGACTTGGCTCGTCGAACTCACATATACGTAAGCTTAGAGTTCGTCACACGGGATTTGTATGTTCAAACGGAATCGAGAACGGGGCTGGTAGGTTGAAAAAACCTAGATTTAAAGACCCAATTGTGTCTTTCGCCCTGGACAGACGGACCCATGGAAGTGCCGCGGGTCGCCGGGAGGCCACAGCTTTCCCCATTTCCATTCCTATCCTCCTAGGCATGGATTAATATCGGATAACTCGATAGGGCGAAAGCAGAGGCCGAGCAACTGGAGATTATCGATCCGGCCAGCCAGTACGGAGTAGCAGATAGATAGATGGAGGGAGGAGAATTAAGGGCGGCGCCAAGGGAGTGTCATTCCAGCCACAAGGAGGGGCGCAGTCCCGTGGCTGCCGTGGCTGGCGGGCTAAACCGGCTTGGGCTGCGCCTGCATTCTTCCCGGTTCCAGTTTTCATTCTTTGCGTCTCCCCATCATCATCACCTTCGAGAATCGGGTTCATGACCATGCGGTCTTTCAATACTTGCCATCCGGCTGAATTCTAGAGCAGGGAACACGAATGGTCTACGCACGCGGTGGTGGCCACTAATCCATCCGTCATGGTGTTCCTCCACTATTTTCCTGACTCGGGCTTCCGCCATGCCCACCCCAAGAAACAACGGCGTGTCACCCCTTCTCCACCGAGTGTCTAGACTCGACTAGCCCACGATGCCGGGACATGAGCTGCTGGCAAAGAAGGATGTTCCTAAAATAATTACATGGTCATCGGCCAGAGCGCGGATTGTTGCCCCGGATCGGCAATCTGGTCCGGTTGCTCAGCGATTGTGATCTGTCACCTGGTGGGTTAGGAATGTGACGGTTGCCGGGATAGCGTCAGGTACGGAGTACACCCACAGGACTTTTGCTTGATCGTCAAATCGGGGTGGCCCACAAGTGCACCAAAAAACCAACCTGCAGGTACTTCGTAGCCCGCTCATGGATCTGACCTGGCTCATTCACCCTGCAGGGAATAAGGAAAACTGGTGTTAGTCGAATCTTTGGGGTTCTCCTGTTTCATCTATCCCGCTGGGCTGTCTGGTCGCGTTTCAGGTTCCACCACCACGCTGCTGCTCTTTGTCGCCGGTCCACCCGACATGCCTGGCCGAAGAATGAAGGCTGTGGACTCGTCAATACGCACTGCCGCCGTCGTTCTCTAGGCTCTGATTCGTCCTGTACCTGGTGGCCCGCACAAGGCACGAACCCCGTCCTTCCAATGGGCGGCTCGCTGCCGCCCGTGAATGCGCCAGGCGACAATAATCAGCGGTTTTGCTATGGAAATCGACAATAATGCTAACAGTGGACTGCGGACGCTTGGACGGAAGCCGCGCCAGTCAAAATGTCCGGCGTGTTGCTGTTATTTGTATATCGCCTGGTCTACCCCCGGCGTGCGTCACATTGTTGTCTACATTCTCTTCATATTTTCTCCCCCCCCCCCAACCTTTTCTATTTACGTTCTTTATCTCGTTATTATACTCTGCAGATTGATCTCTGCCTTTTGTGCGACCTTCCTTTCTACACATAGCCTAGAGGGCTGTTTCCATTCCTTTCGCTCGAACGTCGATCGTTTCTGATAAGCGCCTTGAGATCCCCTGGGCCTCTTCGTCCCTGCAGTCCTCGAGACTTACCTTCATCTTCCAAGCTGGGTGTCCCTGAACGGTTTTCAGCGACAATGCCTGCCTCATCTTTACTATGGAGCGTAGGATCGCTCGCTCTTTCGTCGATGATCTTGCCTGCTGCGGCTAGCAGTTACGAACTTGTCGAGACCTGGAAAGGCGACGATTTCCTTACATTATTCGACTTTTACACCGGTTCTGACCCGACCAATGGATTTGTCACATATGCGAACCAGAGCTACGCCGAAAGCTCCGGCTTGGTTAAAGTCAACTCAAACGGTACCTTCTACATGGGTGTCGACCATACCACAAAATTGAGCACCACTGGACCCGGCCGGGAGTCGGTCCGTATTGAGAGCAACAAATTTTACGACGAGGGTCTGTTTATCATCGATCTCCAGCACATGCCAGGAAGTGTGTGCGGTACCTGGCCTGCATTCTGGTCCGTGGGCAAGGATTGGCCGGGTGACGGTGAGATTGATATCATTGAGGGCGTCAACAAGAACGAGGCAAACGAGATTGTGTTGCATACAAGTGGTACCTGTGATATATCCAGCCAGGCCATGACCGGTACTATCTCGTCTACTCAATGTGGCGAAGATGCCGGCACTACTGGGTGTGTTGTCAAGGGCACCGAGGGCTCTTCTGGCACGCCATTCAACGAGAATGGCGGTGGTGTATACGCTATGCAGTGGACAGACGAATTCATCAAGTTCTGGTTCTTTGCCCGTGGCTCGATTCCCAGCTCTATTACAGATGGCGCCCCTAATGTCACCGCGTTTGGCACACCCATGGCCCACATGCAAGGCTCTTGCAGCATCACCGAACATTTCAAGGCTCAGAAGTTCATCTTTGATACCACTTTCTGCGGTGACTGGGCGGGTGGCGTGTACAGTACCTCTGGCTGCCCCGTGAGCGATAGCAGCAGTTCCTTCAAGAGCTGCGTTGCTTACGTCGCTGAGAACCCGACGGCATTCGAGGAGTCCTACTGGGAAATCAACTCTATCAAGATCTACCAGACCGGTCTTGCAGCAAATGCTTCTGCAGCTACTTCTGTCTCCAGCGCAACCAAGGTTTCTGAGACTGCTGCCGCCGCTACAGAAATCACCAACTCGGTTGTTACGACCACTGCTGCTGCGACTATTGCCACGACCGCCGCTACGACTGTTGCTACCAATGGTGTGTCTGGTGCCATTGATTCCGAAACCACGGCTCTCCCCGAAGCTACCACCGCCGCTGCTTCTACCGCCGATGTTTCGGCTGCAAATGAAGGATCATCTGTGTCGCAGTCCACCGAATATGTCACCATCACCACTACGATTTGCCCTATTGCTCAGAGCTCTGCTGCGGCTGCTCTCGCTGGAGGAAACACTGCTTCCGAGGCCAGCTACAGTGGTGGCTCCGCTGCTGCAACGGGCGCTAGTGTTGAATCCAACGGTGGCGAGGGCGCTTCTGCCGCTGCTGCCACTCCTTCTAGCGTCACTGGTGCAAGCGCCGAGGCCAATGGTAGCGAGGGATCTTCCGTTGAGGCCAAGACTGCTGCTTCCGCTACCCCTTCCACTGTCACTGGTGCAAGCGCTGAAGCTAATGATAGTGAGACTGCCTCTGCTCCTGCTGAGACCAACACCGGTGCTTCTGCCCTCAGTGCCAACGGTGCAAGTGCAGAAAGTGACAGCACTGGCGCTTCTGCCTCTGCTACACCTACTAGCGTCACTGGGGCAAGCGCCGAAGCTAATGGTAGCGAGGGCGCATCCGCCGCCGCCACTCCGTCCAGTGTGAGCGGCGCAAGTGCTGAAGCTAATGGCAGTGAGAGAGTTTCTGCATCTGTCGTTGCTAATGCTGATTCTTCGGCCACCCCTTCCACTGTCAGTGGTGCAAGTGCCGAAGCAAACGGCAGTGAAGGAGGCTCTGTCCCTGCTGTCTCCAGCAGTGTCAGTGGCGCAAGTGCCGAGGCCAACGCTAGCGAAGGTGGTTCCGCCGCCGCCACCCCTTCCACCGTTAGCGGTGTAAGCGCTGAAGCCAACGGTGGTGATAGCTCCAGCCAGTCCTCCGGATCGGAATCCGGCTCCGTTCCTTCCAATGCTGCTGCATATGGCAGACCTGCCTCGAGCTCGTCTGTGTCTGTGTTCAGCACCGTACCCACACCTAGCAGTGCACACCACTCGACTTCCTCTGCTTCCACTGCCAATAGTGCCTCCACTACCACCCAGGGCAGCTCTTCGGTCTCTGGTTCAGACTCCGGCTCCTCTGGCTCTGTATCCGCCACCACACCCTCGACTCCTGTCTTCACCGGTGGCGCAAATAAATTGAGCCTCGGTGCATCCAGTCTCATTGGTGCTTTTGTTCTTGCTGTTTTGGCTTAGACGCGCAGTTATCTCCATCTTTTTCTCCCCATTTTCCATCTTATATCTCCCGAATTGCCTGTTATTCACTGTCTTTTGTACTATAGGCCATACCTTGCTTGACGCAGGCTATACCGCCCCAGGTTCACACACCCAGTCGTTTTAGATATCCGCTTCCTTTCGGGCCTCGTTTGGAAATCGTCACCGTGACTTAGATAGTTAATCAATGAAACATCGTATATCATCCTTCCATGTTACATCCAGGAATATTTGTCATCTTTGTAGGTCTGCTGATGATTTACTGTGCATAGTTTCGCCAGTCTAGATCATGTGACGCCGGTGATCGAAAGCGGTGTCACTCTCCCACCAACAACAACACGTCGATATCGCTTATTGAACTATAGTCTTTTACTCTATTAATTGCAATCAGTACTTCAGATCATTCTTTCCGGAAGAGGATGAATTGGCCGAGGATATGTACATCTTACCTTTGGCTGAAGGGTTTATTGTGAGTCTGGAGTACGGAGTAGTAGGATTTGAAAGACTACCATCACTATTTCTAATCTTTGAAGCACCTGAAAACATCATGAATAACTTGAATTCTTGCTAATCTAAAAACAAAAGTGGTATCTAGAGCATCATGAGCTATTTACAAAACAATACTGACAAACAATATCGACAAGAAGTTATCTTCATCATCATCGTCACATCTCATCCCAAGTCATCGCGTCTAAGCAGTCTTCCATCTTTTCAACCAATCTTGCGCGTACCGAGCTAAAATTCCATCCTGAATAATTCTCAACCGACCGTTCCTCAAGGTCATACTGTCTCGTTCTGCTTTTTCGGTGAGGAATTTGGCTGGTTGAGGGGCGCCTCCGCTGTACATGGCCTCGTAGTGAGAGGTGAGTTTCACGGCGGGGTTGGTCGCTTCTTCACCTCGGGATTCGCTCTCTCGGAGCATTTGCAACCACTTCTCGATTGAAACGGTCTTGAATGAGAATCCGCTGCGGCGGAGGGTATCGAGGAGTGAGGACCAAGTGAAGGTGCGGGAGTTGCAGAGGTTGTAAATGGTGTCGTCGACCCACTCGCCAGGTTCTGCGTCATCCCCGTGTGACTCGAGGGAATTTAGAGAGCAGGCCTTTGCTAGTTCGAGGATGGAACAGGCGAGCTTGTCGACGGGGAGCCACGAGCAGGTGATGTCAAGAGCGGGGAGGGCTTTGAGGGTCAAGGCTGAGCGGATCATGAGGGGAATGGCTTCCGAGTCGTTCCACAGGCCTTTCTTTGAGTGGCCCGAGACTTGGCCGATGCGAAGTGAGTATGTCCGGGCTCCTGATTTGCGGGCGTTGCTGATGATTTTCTCGCCAATTAGTTTTGAGCGCCCGTAGCCCATCTCCAGAGCGCTGCTGAGGTCCGTGATCGGGGTTTCGTCGACGGAGGTGGTGGAGCCAAGGGCTGTGGAGATTGAAGAGCAAAATAGGAGGACGGCTGGGTCGGGAAGATTCACGGATAGGGAGAAGTTGATGAGGTTGTGCAGGCCTTTGATGTGAGACTCGAAGCTCATGAGTGGCAGGTTGAAGTTGACGGGCCATGCGGTGTGAATGATTAGAGATACGGACTGTCGCATCTGTGCCATCATGTTCTCGCCTACTCCGAGGTCGGGCTCCTCAAGTGAGCTTGTGAGTGCAACAATCTTCTGCAGGCGGCAGGAAAGAACCGAGAGGCCTTTCTGTGTGAGGGTGTTAATAATCGCCTCTTCGGGTTGAGATCTCCGCGTCAGGCAGTAGACGACTGAGACGGAATCATCATTCAGCAACTTGTATAGCGTGTGCGCGCCGATGGATCCGGTTGCGCCAGTGAGGACCTGTGCTTGTTAGTACATGAACTGGTGCACCTGCTGAAGAGAACTTACGACGCTCTTGTTGGCAACCAAACTGGGGCTTGGTGTGTGCCTCTGGAAAACAGAGTACTTCTCGATGAGTCCTGGCATCATGGAGACCTCATCTCGGGTCTCTTCCTCCTGGCCAGATTGGATTGCGTGGATATGTTTTGCCAAACGGGTAATGTTTCCGGTCTCAAAGACAATGTTCGGGCTGATGCTCTTGGAGTCTTGCACTTTGAAGTCCTTCAGTATCAGACGACGGAATTGAATGGCCTTCAGACTGTCCAACCCCTCCGCGAAAAAGTCAGAGCCGAGGCCAGAGATTGGGAATCCAAGCTCCTCATGGCAGAGCTTGATCAAGTGCTTTTCTGTTGCGGGAAGGTCCAGTTTAAGAGTACCATCTACAGTCTGTTCAGCCTTCGCATACATGTCTTCAATGACATCGGCATATTTCTTGTACACCTGGGCTCTGATCATCGAGCCTTTATCTGTCCGAGGGCAGACACTATTGGCAGGTAAGACAAGGATCATATCGCGGGCGATCTGGGAGAACTGTTCTGCCCGCGAGTTGGCATCTTCCACTGTTGGCCAAATGAGGTCCAGAAAGTCCTCGTCAGAGAACATCTGGGAGTTTTCTGTCCGGAAGACCAACAACCCCGGAACGGCCTTCTCGACGCCAACGACAACCGCCTCCTGGATAAGAGGGTTTTGCTTGATGCAGCCCTCGATAGGAAGAGGAAGCACCTTCTCACCATTGACTAGCGTGATCCGATCATCCAGGCGGGAAACGTACTTCCAGCGGTCGGCGATAGTTGGGTGGGGAGTAAAGACATCGCGAGAATGGAAGGAACCAGGGGGATCGTTCGAGTTGGATACTGTCAATGCTGGATGGCCTTTTAGGTAAACGACCTCATAAAGTGCATCGCTGATGGGCTTCATCCAGATGAACGGCTTGATATTGTCGAAAAAGCGCATATAGTTCCAGAAAGGATCTCCTGCGGGTCTCGAGATTGACTCTGCTACCAGGCCGGCTTCCGTTCTAGAGTGAATTAGCAGTCACTCATTGATCGGGGAAATTGACACCTACAGGCCAAATGAGCCCCCGAATCTCACACCCTCCTCCACGAGCTTATCGCCCAGCTCATCAGGGCATGGGGCAC
Organism: Aspergillus ibericus CBS 121593; assembly: GCF_003184845.1. NCBI lineage: Eukaryota > Fungi > Ascomycota > Eurotiomycetes > Eurotiales > Aspergillaceae > Aspergillus > Aspergillus ibericus. The sequence continues at coordinate 59,810 of NW_020292150.1, forward strand.
CACCGTATGTGACGGACTTGCAAGCTCTTAGCGCTTTCAGACCGCGTGGGTTGTCGACAAGAAGCTGAAGGAGGTAGGGTACGCCTTGGACGGATTCTGGCCGGGCTGCCTCCAGGACAGCGACCGCCGTGCTCGCAGTCAATGGTAGAGAGGCGTCCCACATGTATGCCGTTCGCCGCATATACATGGCTTGCAAAGCTGTGGAGAGCCCGTGTAGATGGTACCAGGGCAATGAGTTGAACGAAGTGAACCCAGGACCCCGCATTGGATGGGTCATCAAGGCTTTGTGGCTCAAATAGAGAGGCTTTGGAATACCTGTTGACCCCGAAGAATGGAGGATTAGGGCAACCCGGTCAACCAGGAGCTCGGGACGACGGTTCCGGCGAATCATAAAGACATCTGCGTCTTGAGACACCTCTTCTACAGAGGGTCTTTCGATTATCGGCCGACAGGCGATCAGTTTGAGACGCAGGATCTCACCCATTGTGGCACGAATGTTGGGCGATTGACCGTACAAGATCGTGTCGCATCCGACCGTGTCTAAGAGCGACACGCAAGCTGTGGCGGATAGACGTGGCGACAGCATCATGACTGTGTAACCAAGTCTGCTGAGAGCGAAGAATGTGATCACCATGTTGAGGTCTGAGAGCGTGAAGAGAGCAACCGTTGCTCTATCTTTCCGGGGCTAGCGAAATGAGCATCGTGCTGATGATTGGATCGTCTTTTACTTACCGGCTGGAAGCCAAAGTCCATCAGGGTGTATACCGCATGGTCCACCATGCAATCTAGATCGTGGCCAGTGAAGTATTCATATGAAACGGAGCCATCTTGTGTCGGCTTAGGATAGGCAAGGATAGGATGTTGAACAGCATCTGCTGCTCGCAGGCGAATCAAGTCGTCCAAGAGATGCAGACGACCGAAGCGTGCAACCACGTCGCCTGTGGATTGTGTTGTTGGCTTGGGGGCCTCGTCTGGGACCCCGTCATAGTATTGAGGAATTCCCATGATGAAAGGCGATGAAGCTGAACATCTGATAAAACCTGGAGGGTTGACAATGGGAGGCCGGGGCGTATTTAAGTCCCAGACGCGGGCAGGGGAGGGCTGAGTCCATTGTCTGCGTTCGGTGGGGGATCTATGATTCCGGATTAAGGAATAGACGGATCCCTGCACGAAACGTAGCGGTGTATGGCCAGGAGACACAAATGTCAGGCTGAAAGACCTCCACTGGGGATGACGTTCCCCGGCACTAAAACCGGGAGGAAAGTTGATTACAGGGGCCACTACACTACGTATGCGAACTTGTGGCAAGTCCATCAGAACCTAAACATCGCACGGGCCCGAATCTGGCCGGCCCATGGTGCACGATCGCGATCCGGCGTCTATCGAATCAAGGCTCTGGGACGGCCTGATCGACCTCATATGACACCAGAGTTCCCGTCCGTGTGTACGATCCCTTACGCGGACTGGGTTGACAGCGCGCACGACGCAATTTGTCAGTCACACTGCAGCAGATGATGCACGAGCGGAAGCAGAGTTCGCAGGATGATGGGCTGGGTGCATTACGGACCCTCCATAGCGTCCAGGGCTACGGCGGAACCCGCCCCCGTAACCGGGTTCCCGGCCCAGGAACCTGGATCGCTCCATCGGGAATGGTAGATCGATCGCTGATCGGTGTCTCACCTACAGGGATTCCTGGCTAGGGAGCGCTCTTTGTGTTATTGCTTTTTCCCATGTTTGGTTTTTCGGCTTTGTTCGCTTCCTGATTTTGTTGGGACTTCTTTTTGTGCGGGCGGAAATTGAGGCCCGATGTTTGGAGGCCGACAAATAAAATGCCCGCAAACGAGTGTCGCAACGAACTGCAGAGGATGCTGGGCCCACGCCCACGACGACGTACCCGTGCAGAAGGCCATGTCCGAGGGCTCGTGTTCAACCTTCCTCGCCGTCTGTTTCTGACCTGTCGAGTTGGTGGGTCTGGAAAATGGGCTGCTCCCATTCTGCGACAGGGCTCCTCCGGCTGGAATGGAAGTACGGCGGACGGCGACTGATCTCATGGACTGCACCGCCACCTCGGATGGCTTGGATTGGATTCGTTAGTTCGAGTCAGTGTCATCAGCCATACGGAGTAGTCACCCAGATGAACTGGTCTGTGCAGCCAACTGGTGCAGTTGGTAGTACTTTCCTCTGCATCCATCAAAGCATGGTACTTAGCCAGGGCGGACCGTGCGACAACCCTAACACGGAGCGATGTGCGACTGACAAATTCTCCGCCTCACTCCTGCTCACTTGGGTTGACTGCTACTATTGTTTCCCCAGTATGAGATTTATTGACGCTGTGTCGAGTTTTGTCTGTGTTTCACATACAATGCTCGCCATGTATTCCAGGGGGTTCTGCAATACGGCCGCCTGGCCCATGCTCCAGGCTGTTCCGCCGATAGGGCCACATTCCTCCTGATCGGAACGCCACGAGCTGAATCCGGTGGATCGTATATTCTACGATGTGACCTGTCCGACGGCGACAAAAGTCCATGACTGGCCGGAAAGGGGCCGTCGAGATTTTGTGGTTGTTGGAAACTTAGCCGGTACGGCCTGCTAAATCCCGGGCGCTACGGTATGAGGCACGTATCCATCTCCATCCGAAGTGGAGGGACAAGACCGGACGATCTTCCGGTAATAGTGCAGAATTTGGGACATTGTCTCCATGAGGTACATCTGGACGGTGTCCATGTTGCCAGTATCCATGGCGGCTGGCCTATCGACGGGCTCAACTGCGTTCAGCCGCTCACCGAATCTTACACAAGCCCTCCCCTTGACTATGCCGGACATCCGATCCGCCACTGTAAGCCGGAGCTGAAAAAGAAACACCATTATTGGGCTCCCAGCGCATGATCTATCTAATCTCCCGCCACTTTCCTGAAAATAGACCGATCGCCCCCCACGATTGGCTGGCTCGTGTTGCCAATTGCGTCCGGGGGTTTAAGGTAAGGCGCCTTTGTTGAGGGATCGGCGCTCTAGCCCAACTAATCAACGTAGCTCGCATCATTGGGAGGGTCGGAAAAGATAAGCACCCTACGGAGTACTGTTGCGGATATGGGAGGGGCCTGGCGTCTCGGCCAGCTCCAAACCACAGGCCAAAGGGGACGGAATCCCGGCGGTTGCCATGGCCTGCGGCTATCCATTCTGTTGCCCGCCTCATTCCATACTTGCAAAGGGCTAGCACCGGACTAGCAGCAATGTCAACTAGACCCGCGACTACGATCGCAAACGTGTCGAATGAATCATGGGTTCGTCGATCGTACTGCAGGCTGGATTTCCTATAGGAGATGGCATTGGATATTGATATGCTTGCCTCACTCGACGGCAATAAGCACGGACCGGAAGTCTATTTTGCGATTTAGTCCCAACCCAAGCAACCCGCGCAGCCAATTAGATCCCGCATGCAGCTCTTTTTCCAGCATCCTGGAACGGGATCCCATGGTCCGCTACCCCGACCGTGCCCAAAGTCCTGGATACCTCTGGTGAAACGACGGATTTTAGCAACTATTCCCGAGGAGGGGTTGCTCGTAGTTGCTGCGTTGGAGGCCTCTGTGTGGTCCGGACCCGGGCGATCTTACCTCTTGATTCCCGGTCTGACATACGGCTAGTGGGAGCCATAGCTTCATACATACATCACACATATACATACAGATGCACCGGGAATGGAGGAGCTTGGGCCAGCCGGAGCGGTGGCCATCTCACTTTGGGAGAACTAACGGAAGAATTAGTACTTTAGTTTCTTTTTAGTACGGAGTACTTTCCGGGTGGCGCTGTGGCGTTGCCCAGGAACAGGGTAATCGGGAGGCCCCAACCCAGCGGGCGCCATCTGTTGCAGAACTTGCAGAGCGTGTCTTGACAATGGGCGGAGCAGTCAGGTTTACGACAAGGTTCTGCAGTTGCGTCAGATTCATTGAATCTTCGCTAGGCTATTGAAAGCCATTGCCACAGATAGATTGAATGTCCCGTCTGGGAAGAGATTCGTCAGCTGGACCGGGGAACCGCTCTCTAGGTGGATAGTCGGACTTTGTACGGTTGGACCACCGTGCGACGTGATTCATGCGGCGAGGTGCTTTGATGACCATGGTGTCATGGTGATTCGGGGAGCCCTGTTCCGACGATCAGGATCTGGCCCAAACCACAAAGTCCTAAGATCAAAGGATGCTGCAGCTATCCTGGCCCTCGGGAATCCTGCGGATGCGACCGTCCAACCAGGGTTACCGTTTTCAGAAGTCCGGGCACGGGCAGTTGAGACCGGATGAGTGCACGGCCGTGCTGGGGATCGATGAGGGAGCTATTGATCCATCCCAGCCCTGGGCGGTTTTCTGATCCGCGCGAGGCCTATATAATCCCTGGACCTGCATGCTGTTTCACCGCTGCCCCAGCATTGCATTTCTTTCTATCTCCTCCTACCTGATCGATTCTCCTGTGTATTCTTCTGCTCATGACTGTGCATGTAAATATGACGACGTCTGTTGAAAACCCAACTATCCTTTCCCTGGTGGAGGACATCAAGCAGACGGCGTTGCAGGACCAAAGCCCTGGTCGTTCTGCCGAATCGCATTTCCAGCTTCTTGGCCTGATCGACAAGCTGCGTCTGGCAGTTGAGACTCCGACGGAGACGGTGCTGCGTCTGATCTACCAGGTAGGTTTGCTTTTGCCATTGTTCTCATGTCGCTGTCGGCTAACATGCATGCAGCCACCGCAGAATGCAGCCCTCCGCACCATTATGGACCTGGGCATTTTCCCCTTGTTGGTCGAGCAGAACAAGCGCGGCTTGTCGGCCACGGAACTGGCGAGACGCACCGGGGCTGAGAGAGGCCTCATTGGTGAGAAGATCCACGAGCCTATTATAGTTTTTGCTGACCCCTATAGTCCGTCTGATGCGAGTTATGACCGCCCTTGGGTTGTGTGCGAGCCATGAGTCCGAAGTATACATTGCGACCGAGAAGACGGCCGTCATGACCCAGCCGATCGGGAGAGATGGGATTCCCTGCATGTAGGTCTTATTGAATATCTGCACTGTGGGATGCAATATTAACCGGCCCAGATATGACCTTACGATGCCTACCCTGGCTAAACTTCCTGACTATTTTCGGGAACATCACTACATCTCCCCCAAAGAGTACTCTCGTTCTCCTATGCAATGGGCTGTCGGGCAAAGTCAATTCGAGTGGCTTGCGCAGAGCAAGCATCGGCAAGGTCTCTTTAACTCGTACATGTCTAGTCGTCGCCACGGCAAGCCCAGCTGGTTTGATGTGTATCCCGTCGAGCGCTTGACGAGTGGTGTCATGGACCACCCGGAGGCCGTCTTCCTGGTTGATGTAGGTGGGAACCAGGGACACGACCTGGTGAAGTTCCATGACAAGCACCCCGAGGTGCCGGGACGCTTGATCCTGCAAGATCTGCCCAAGGTGGTATCTCGCTGTCCGGGTGAGGGGATTCAGGGTATGGGGTATAGCTTTTTGGACCCACAACCCATCAAGGGTATGCAACGATTCCCGCTTCATTATTAATTGGATAGCAGCTAATAATTGGAACAGGTGCAAGAGCATACTACTTCCGCGCCATTTTCCACGACTGGCCGGACCACATCTGCCGCAAGATTCTCGTCAACACGATCTCGGCCATGGACCCCGGGTACTCGCGGATCATCATCTCCGACTTTGTGTTGCCGGACACGGACGCCCAGCTCCTGCAAGCGTCGTTGGACATTCAGATGATGAGCATCGGGTCTGGCGTGGAGCGCTCCGAGCGGCAGTGGCGGGAGTTGCTGGACGAGGCGGGATTGGAGATCACCGGCATCTGGAAGGGGAATCCCGGGATGGAGTCGGTGATTGAGGCCGTGCGAAAGGAAGAACCCTCCATGTTGTGAATCTGGTTTAGCAATGATACCTTATGGTTTGGCGTTGGGTGGATATGTCATATTGAATCTGCGATGTTACCTTTATTGATATACTTACGGAGTACTGCTGAGTCTAATGAATGCTATTGACTACATACTATTGATAGAACGATCCCTTGCTGACCACAGCTGTATTGAAGTCATGACCAAATTGATGCTCCTGGTGATAAACCTCCGACCTGCCATGCAATAACCACCCCTTGCGTATCCTTCAGCGTAGCGTTGATCTAATCTGCAATGTATCTGCCAAGCCATATTCCTGACCGTCAATCTATACTTTCCGCAGGTGTGAAGAAAACCGTTCACCCCCCACCCCACTATGTCTAAGCGAAAGTTTATCGCCTCTGCATAGTGCATAGTATGAATGGGGTTGCGTAAGAGAGACGGCCCATCGTGCATATATATCCTGTTCGATTGCCGTTTCAGGGTTGTTTTTGGTAGAATTTATGCATGGGCGTCGTTTGGGGGGTTCGAGGTGGTGTGTCATATTGTGGGGTTTCACCGCTATTATTCGAGGGTGGAGTATCTATGTATAGTGAGGGGTTACTTGAGAGTTTGGTGTTGGAGAGTGTTGATTTAATTACTGAGAATAGGATATGAGGACAGGATAGATGGGTAAGGAGCGCTTCTGTTTGAGTTCGGTTATTTTGGTCTAGAGTATTGGGAGTAGGTCTTTCATCTGTCTTCACCGGTCATTCTTCCTCTTCCTTCTCTTCTTCCTTCAAATTCTCCTACTGAAATCACAGTTAACTATATCGATATATAGTATCATAATCTCATTCGTTATGAATCTATACTCTTCTCCCATCCCAAACAACCCACGTAACTGTACCAGTTTACCCCTATTCCCAAATAAGGTACTACCCAGCCCTACCCATGACCTCCCTTCTAGAAATAGAAATAGAACACTTACCAAGACCTACGACCCAATCCCACAAGGTAAACCCTCTGCTCCCGATTCCATGGGACTGAGCAGGATTTTCCTGCCCCAAGCTTTTTGAACAGACACGAACCATCACCGCATAGCCACCTACCTACCGATAACTCCCAACACATAGGGATAGGTATGGTTTGTCCCAAAGTACATTGGTGGTTAGTCCTGAGCTGAGATACTTACTAATCTTACCTGAGTAACTAACTATTGACAGGAAATCTCATGCTGCTTATAGTAACCCCCACCCCAAAGCCACTCCACTTCAGAGGATGGATGGATGGATGGATGGATGGATGGATGGAACGGGTCTAATCGAACCACGGTACGTTACCGTTTGACGTGCGTCAGTCCCCTAGCTATCTTCCCCCTTCGCCTTGTTTTTCCCTCCTTATCTAGATACCTGATCTTGGGTTTGGTATGACCGAATAGAGCCTTTCTTTGACGTTTAAGTGCCTGAGGGTTGGGATTGATGTCATTGCTGAAACGATGTCATGGGTTATGTGACATGATGGGGTTGTGAGAGGTGGGTTTGTGAAAGCGAGATGATGGCTGGTTTGGATGGGGCTTAAGCTTGTGGTTAACTCTATTGTTGGTTGTAGGGCTGGGGTGGGGTGGTGGTTTCGGTGGGGGTTCGAGAAGAGTAGTAGGTGGGTTTTGCTAAGGCTTAGTTAGAGGGTTAGGCGTGTTCCTGGGTTGGGCTCTTTTTGGGGTAGGTATTATAGTAGTTTGGGGTTGGGATGAGGCAGGGAGAGTTGGATGTTGTATTTTTTTGTTCTTCAGGATTGATGTGTAAATGAGTTATCGGTGGTTTGCTCATGTTATCCTGGAGGGATTGTATATGAGATTGTCGGTGGTATTCTGGCTTTTGTCTGAATGCAAGTACGGTATGATAATATATTGGTGTTTCTCGTGATCAGCCACATAGTATAAGGAAGTATCGGGCCATTCAAATATATCACTATCCAACCATTAACAAGTCCATAGATATCCAAGCCATACCCGCAGCAGATATCCCTCCCACCCGAGCGTGGACATCATCCATCACCGCCAAATATTCCCCAACGCCGTCTCCAACCACAACTTCGTATACTGCTTATGCAACCACAACACATGCGACGGCATCGGCTCCCCCTCCGCCTTCCCCTTCCCCTGGAAAAACAAACTCTTGAGTCGGAACTCCGCCACGCCCTGCTCCGGCTTCACCTCCGTCGACATCTCAAACAAGCCATCCGAGTCCCGCACATCCTGCTTCCGCGGCGAGTCACCGCACCGCACCACAATCCGCTCCGGCGTCTTCTCTACCACCTCGAAGTGGTCCGTGATCAGGGTGCCGACGTCGTAGGTGGAGGAGCGGAGCTCCGCCCGGGTCCATAGGTGGGATGCTGTCTCGGGTCCTTCGTATTTCTTCGAGAGGTAGCGGCGTTGGTAGGCGTATCCTATACCATTGAATCATCAGTTAGATTGATGAAGGAAACGGGGGATGAGTGGGTGGGGGGTGGGTGTTACGCACCGAATCCACTCCACACACCGGCGCAGAACGCTTCGGTCAACCGGCCGGGCTTTTCAAGCAGAGCGGGCTTGATGTCTTTCAGGGGCACGCGACGCACGCACAGGTCGTAGCTGGGCGGGTTGTTCGATGGGTTGAGTTTCTGGTACAGAGGGTGCTGGAAGAGAGGGTCGGTCGTGGGCATGGGCACGAACTCGTTGTGTCGGACGGCCGCGAAGAAGAACCCCACGGTGGCTCCGGCACCGATGGTGGTGATTTTGGTGACACGGCCGAGGAGACCCATGGTGAATTGATGTGGGTGTGACTGGATTGGATGGGTGTGGAAGGGAAGAGAGCTGGAGCTGAACGGAGTTGGAGGAGGTGAGATCATCGGATGGCGGAGATGCGGAGTCGCGCGGGTCGGAGTTGTTCCGAGCGGCTACGGCTGTTGGTATGCTACGCTCTTTGACAGGATTGATTTTGGGGGTTAGGTATGTACAGTTCTAGCTAGATTAGATACGGAATGAATCTTGCTGTTCTCGTATGCCATGCCTCCCATCTCTGCCCGAACTGCGCCCGTAACATGCCCTCCTCGTCGCGCACCCGCATCGCCGTGGATGAAATCAAAACCGACACCAACGCGCCCACCATCCATCCTCCCCAGCCGGACAGTCTTTCCAGTACGCTGTTCTCTAGCATGCAGGCAACTGCTCCGTCCCACCGCATTATCAACCCCAGGTATCCTGCCGCGACCAACCACAAACCCGTGTAGCTCGGATGCTGTACGAATCGGTAGATCCCCCCCGTGATCAGGGTGTCTGGCTGTGACAGCTGAAAGGTAAAGTTCCGACCGAGGAACTTGAATGCGGAGAGACGGAGGGAGGCACCCAGGGCGAGGGAGAGCAGGCAGAGGGTGGTGGTGGTGGTCCAGGTGAAGAGATGCGGAGGGAGATTGGTCGGGTGCGGGCAGATCGCTTCGTAGGCTGTGTCGCTGGCTGCCGTCCTGCCAGTAGCATCGTAGTTGCTGCCTTCTGTGTAAAATAGCGCCAGAAGAGCATGGTAGATGATGCAGACCGAGTTGAAGTGCGTCACGACGGTATTGATTGGGCCTGCGATCAGGCGGACACGGTCGGCGGGCGCATTGGATTTGCCAGCGGGGAGATTCGGGGGCGTGAGACTCCAACGGGCGAGATAGCCTGCTATTAGCAGGGAGAGCGAAAATGAGATGGAGGAGGGGGAGGGCATGTTACGTTGAAGCAAGTGACGTGACGAGTGTTGATGGTTGATGGTTCGGTTTGTTGGCTGCGATCGCCGGCGGATCCACTGCTGCCTAAGCCTCTTCTCCCTCCCCTCACCTATCTTCATCCCTATGAGGTTGTAACATCAGAAAGATTCTATTAGATGGCATCAACCTAGGATCTATAAGGATTATCAGAGAGAGAGAAGAACATATCCAGCGATGAGGAAGGTATCTACTGAATTCCAGAGATCTATCATTAATGGTGCTGAGATACAACAGAACCATGATCGACGGCGCGTCCCACCGATGCCATGGCATCCATCTTTTTGGTCCATTCAAGTGGAGCACCGCCAACTCAAACTGAGCTTATCAGTAACATTGGGCAGTTAACTCCACGTTCTGGGAAGCGAACCATCGCCGGTAGGAAGCACAGCTGGTGTCAACTCGTCCGTCAGGAATATTACTTGTCTATGGACTACTTCCTAAGCTGTCACGATGGCATGACGCTATTTGGCAGATACAGCTCCAGAGCAAACAGCATGTGCGGAGCATTCATTATGATAGATGCACCTAGACAACGGTTCGCTTGCTACCGTCAGACTTAGGTGAAGAAGCTCAACACAGCCTATGTTCGATGTCATCACCTTAGCGATCAGGACTTACATTCAGGCGGACTTGCCGGTAATGATATCACTGCGCAGACATAGCCTTATTCACGCCTCGGACGCGCCCTGCAGCAGGCCGTGGCGTACCAGTTCGATACCAGCTGAAAGTCTCGGAGTCAAGATGGAGGCCTCAAAGTTCAAGTTGAGGCAACCGGGAATCGACCAATGGTCAGAGTCAGAAGTAGCACGACTACGAATTGCCCTTCTGGTAGAGTCGCTAAAGCTGCCGATTGGCACACTGCACTGGACGGCAATGCATGCATATACTATTGTCTATAAATGCATCATCACATCATATCCGGTGATTGGTCACATCCGCTTCTTGGACGCCTGAGATCACCAACCGGGCTCCGACACGAATTGCGCCACGATGCTGACCAGCGAGATATTATGCTTATCTCAGCATGGTGAGCCCTGATCGTATCGAATGGGGCTGTATCGATCAGCCGTCGAGGGACTAACTGATTTGCCTGTAGGAATCGAGCGATCAACTGAAGTCATACACGAGTTGACTCATGGCTTGCACTAAGCCCTGCATATGCGGTGAAACAAAGCCACTACTGCCACTCTGCCAGGCTATTGATATCCCCACAGGATCGACAGTGCCCCAACACTGCCAACTCTCAGACACCTCAGCTGATGATGATGCTGTCAGGCCGACTCCTTTTAAATGGAGGATCCCCAGATCCGGCGCTGCCTCTCTCAACATAGTCGAACACACTCAACACAATGAATCCCGACCCTTGTGACTGTCTCTGTCCACCAGAACATCCCACGCGGGAGCTGGTTCTCTGTTTCGACGGGACGGGGAATACCTTTCGCGCGGATGGTGGAGAGAGCAACATTTTAAAAATCTTCCGCATGCTGGACCGGAAAAAGGATAAGAGATGTAAGTCGTCTAGATGCCGTCATAGACTCTAGCTGACGTGATTAGTCTGTTACTATCAACGTAGGTGCTCCGTCTTGGTGAATGATATCAATTAACATGATATAGCGGGCATCGGAACGGAGGACATGGAAGCCGGGACCGTTGCCAACATCGCCTTCCCTTTCAGCAACCGTCCCCTGTACAAAATCATCGACCAGGCATTTGCCACCTCCTTCGCCCAACATGTCATCAACGGATACCGCTTCCTCGCCCGCCGCTGGGAGCCAGGCTCCCACATCTACCTCTTCGGGTTCTCGCGTGGAGCCTACACGGCGCGGTTCCTCAATGAGATGCTCGACTTTATCGGGCTGATCTCGGCAGACAACGAAGAGATCATGCCGCTGGTCTGGAAGGCCTTTGTCTCGTGGAAGTTCGCCGACAGCGGCAAAACCGCCGACGAAGCCGACTTCATCCTGCGAAGTTTCCGCGACACGATGTGCCGATCGGTAGGCCGAGTCCATTTCCTCGGCCTATTCGACACGGTCAACAGCGTGTTCTTAAACCAAGAAAACAAGGACCTGCGAACGCATCCCAAGCCACGCATCATGCGTCACGCCGTGAGTATCGACGAACGCCGCCGCAAGTTCCAGCCCGTGCTCTTCGAAAAGCTCCGTGCTCATGCCCGGTCCGCCCGGGCGAGCACGTGGGTCGAACGCGCGGATATCGAGTACTGGGGCAATAGCGGCTTCGTCGGACACGCGGACACGGAATTCGAGGAGGTATACTTCGCCGGCAGCCACAGTGACGTGGGCGGCGGGTGGCCACGCGAGTACGGACGGGACTGGGTGGCCAGCCAGATCCCGCTGATGTGGATGGTGGAAGAGGCTATAGATGCCGGACTGACCTTTGAGCCGGAACAACTGCACAAACTGGGCTGTTTCAACTTCAAGGCGCAGGAACAATGCCAAAAAGATGTTCTGTATGAAGCGCAGCGAGCGTTCCTCCACAACTCGCTGTTGTATGATTCAGGCGAACCCCTGGAGACGATGATCTGGCGTGTGATGGAGATGTTGCCGATCAAGCGGCCCAAGATGGGACCCGACGGGACGGTGAAGATGTCGCGATGGCACGCTGGGGGGGAGCGACGGCTTTTGCCCGATGGGGCGAAGCTGCATTTCAGCGTGATTGAACGCCTTCGCAGAGACCCGGACTATCGGCCGTGGAATCTGGGAGTGGGGGATCTGTCGGATGTAGAGGGGTTGATTGCCACCTGGGCGCATACCATCCACGACAAGGAGGGAGGACACGACAAGGTGATTGAGAATGGAGCGGAAGATGACCAGGATCGACGACGGCACACGTTGTGTGAATATTACAGTTGGAAGCTGGAGCCGGATGAGAGACGGAGTCGGAGGCGACTGCGGCGGTGATATTAACTACATGTTGTTTATATGTTATTTGTGATGTATACCTGTTGAAGTAGTTAGCGATGTATAACCAAGTTTTGATTCTGCTATCAGAGTATTCCGTATATAAACTGTCCAACACCACGTAGACCAAAAAGGAATATATCTCTTCCTAGCCCCGGGCGAAGAAGGTAGAATATAGCATGTCTCAACATAATCTCATGCGTGACAGTTTATGAATCCCAAGCCTTAGTATCCAGGTATCCAGGCAGGTCAGTCCCAGAAACCACTCACCCCTCCCCATGAGGCCGAGTAGACAATGTACCAGGAGCCATTCCCAGCATGAGGCTAACCAGCCTTCGAGCATAGGCTTGTCACCCAATATCATCTAGATCTACCAAGTCAATACCTCCAAGTCTCATATCAGTAGGCAGTTCTATATCTTACTCAATAGGCCGGGAAATAGATCCCTCAGCAGGGCAACAATCAAGTGCTTGTCTGCTAACAGCTAGTAGATATTCCTGCGGGGTGGTAATAGCATAATCTGGAGAGGCGGAACAATGTTTTATCTGGCAAGTGTAGACGAATGAAGTACAGAGAAACTGGATACAGAAAACGCCAAACAGACTACCTCTATTGGTTTCGCCTTTCCACATCCCAAAGGTTAGATAAGGAAACCAAGTACAATACCAATTCTGCCCCAAATACAAAAATTACCAACCTTCATCCTATATCCCGAACCTTCGGCCTAGGTATATACTCACTCCACAACCGGACACGCCTCATACTCTTTACATCCAATAAACTCGCCTAACGCCTTTAACCCAGCAACCAAAACCTCCCGTTCACAAACATATCCCATCCGTACATACCCCGCAAAATCCCCCTTCCCCACTCCATCTCCCCCTCCATTCCCAAAACACAACCCCCCGGGTACAACCAACACCCCCGTTTTCTCCATCACCATTTTGCAGAATACCTCGTCGTTTAGTGCCTTACCACTGCGATTCACGAACTTCAAAAACGCAGTCGTTCCAGAAACCGGCTTATTCCATTTTACAGCCCAACTGAACTTCTCCACGAAAGCACTCAAAATCTCTAGATTCCCCCGTGCCAGGGAAAGATTTCTTTCCAGGAGATTCGAAACCGTAGGCTGCGACAGCGCAAGACCGGCAATATGATCATCGACCCCGCTCACCGAGATGGTGGTGTAGTCTCGGACGGAAGCAACAAGGTCCAGCAGCGAGGGGTCCGGGGAAGCGATCCACCCGATCCGGATCCCGGCCAGACTGTAGGCTTTGGAGACGGAGCTGGTGGTGAGGGTTTTGGGGTAGTTGTAACTGAGCAGGGAGGGTGGGGATGGGGATGGGGATGAGTGGAAAAGAGGCCGGTAGACTTCGTCGCTGAGGATAGTGAGGTCGTGGGATTTGGCGATGGCGATGATTTGTTCTAGGAGGGTTGGGGGGAGGATGGCCCCGGTTGGGTTTTGGGGGGTGCTTTGCTTGTTTAGTTTTATGATCTTGAGCGTATAAGAAAGGGGCTTACTTGATGATGATCAGCTTAGTGTTATCAGTTACTAAGTTGCGTAGTTCATCGATGTTGACTTCCCAGTTCTTCGTCTCGTCGGATCGCCATAGACTGACGTCCGCGCCCAGGGATCGCGGCAGGGTGTAGAGTTGCTGGTAGGTCGGATACTGTACGATGACGTGGTCACCGAGGTTGACGAGGGCGTACAAGGCGAGGAAGTTGGCTGCGATGCCGCCGTTGGTGACGAGGATGTTGTCTTTGGTGATGGGGGCGGGCGCGTAGAGGTTGGCGATGTTGGCGCGGAGGGTCTCGGAGCCGCGGATGGCACCGTAGGTGAGCTTTTTAGCTGGCTTGAGGAGATCCTCGGGGGCGATGGTGTTCTCGGAGAGAGCAACCAGGTCGGTGAGTGAGATGGAGGCACAGCAGGTTTCGGCGAGGTTGTGGGTGGCGGTAGTTTCGTGCTGGTCCATCCACTGGTGGTTGTTAGTGTTGTACGTGATAGAGGTTAGGGAGGGGTGAATACCCTTTCCACGGCAAATTCACTAATTTGAGGCATTTTGAGGGGAATTGTAGATTGCTGTGATGATGAGGAGATGGGGGAGAGTGAGTCGATATAAGTACTTCGGGGAGATGGAGGCCATGGCGTGTGATTGGTCCCGTCGGCTGGATTGCCATAATGGGGGGGCTCCACTGTTGCGGCATCCCAAACTCATCGCCACGATTTTGTGACTTTCATCATCTGCTGATGAAGTATCATGATTGGCTGCATCGGGTATGTATCTAAATTCATCTCGTAGGTGTATGTCGTGGCGTGATGGGATGGGAGATAATTGACTGGAGCAGTTTGCTAGGTCGCGCACGTGTGAAACGGGGTCTGGGGCTGAGAGGAGACTATTCCTAGGTGGACGTTGGGACATTGTTATAATACTTTCGAGATACATTCTTGAGTAGGATTTGCTTCACGGCCAGAGGGCAGCTGGAGGGTTTAGTCTGGCATTGGCTTAATCCTATCACATAGCAAACAAGTGGCACCCCAGCTTTCGGCTGCGCAAATCCTAAATGAAAGTACGCTGATGGAGCGGAAGAGAAAAATATCATTCGATACTGCCTGTATCTATGCTATTTAGGAAATCGATAAGAAATCTAAAGTTAGGCGCCAGCAACCTCCAACTTTAGGCATTTAGTCAAACTAGGGAATGGCCGCCTCGGCCAGGAGTAACCCAGATTTCGCAACATTGCAGGCCGACATAACCAGGATGAAATCGTTCGGGACTCCTCGTTCATTGTCGTGGCATACGAGATGGTGCGGCGGCGCCATAGAGGGTCGTCACCTCTCCCAGGATGACCTCGGTGCGCACTCGCCTCCTGGGTCGCCAGTTCGGTAAAGTGCCTGGCACCATCAGGCTCGGGACAAGGAGGAGCATGTCGAGGACGGCGGCCGTGGCCCGGCCAACTTTTCATAGATCGGGGTGTACCCCAGCAGGGCGGTGACGATCTAGAGCCCCTCACACACATCCAACAGGACATCGATCCCTTCAGCGGCCACGGGGTCCTTCGGGGCCAACGCATCCCCGGTCCCTAGGACGGCCTCTGCAAAGCCCTGCAGAAAACCTGCCGGGTTCTCTAACGGGTTGTCACTGGGGAGCGCCCAGGAGGAGGATCAACCAGCCGATGGCAGGGGTGCCCATAAAGATTGTGTCGGGGGCCGTCACGGGGAATTCCTCCCGCGGGGCCACCGATGCCGCGGAGGTAACAGCTGCAGCGCCTCCCAGCTATCGGCCGCGATGAGGGCGGCCTACGCCCCATCATTCGGGAAGGAGGAAATCGAAATTCCTCAGAACAAAACCAGCTCAAGGCCCTGCTGTGCAAAATACGCATCCCACGGCAGCGGACTCTCAGAAGCCCAAAACACCTCGAGCATGTCGCGTGCGCGCGTAAAATTACCCATCCCCAAACTGCGCATATTGGTCATTCGCGTGTGGATAAGATCCCGTTCCGCGGTAACAGTGGTCTCGCATCCGGCACTAAAGACGGGCCATAGAATGAGGATGTTGGCTTGCGAGAACGGTCGTATGTGCTGGATTGCGGTGAGAATGTTCTGAATATCGTCGCGCACGGCCGGATGGTCACGGGGTAATCCTTGGACGCGGCGGTGGAGGTGGAGGAGAGCGCAGTGTACAAAGGCTAGGTGGGTGTGGTGGAGCTCGTGGACGAGTTCCGGGCCGTGTGTGGTGAGTGTGCTGGATGGGACGGTTCGGTCCAATAGCAAGCGCAGGGTGAGGTCGAGCATTTCCGCTTCTTGCACGTTTTGATGTGAGAGGATATCTGTCTGGTGAGCTAGTTGGCCGATGCGTGTCAATACAGGCACCAGTTCCAACGAATACCCGCAGATATCGTCGACTTCACTTGGAAAAGCCTCGACAAAATGCTCTAATAGCCCGTGGGTGATGCTAGACGAACTGGATAGTCCGGCCAACACGTCCAGCGTGGTGAACCACTTGACCAGACAGAGGGTGAAAGAGTCAGCCATGTTAAAAGGCTGCTCCAGAAAGGCCGTGAGAAGCCGCATAACGCCGGCCAGGTGCATCCGCCAGACATGCATGTTGCCGTTGCAGACGTCGTTGGTGCACAGCGTCATGGCCGTCATGGCGGTCTCGGGCTGCAGCATCTGGGTTGGCTCATTCAGGGCTGAATTGAGCCCGGAGATAGCTCGGTTGGTAAACTTCAGACAAGCAGTTCTCGACGTGCCTGTGCTGTCACCGATTAAGCGCCCATGGTGGCTGCAGGCCGAGGCCAGCAGGGCATATAGGAGATGCGGCGTGTCGAGGGCTGCGCTGATTAGTCTATCGACGAATAGCTTCGGGGCAGCCGGAAAGAAAACTGGAGCCGTCTGGGTGGCAAGAACGTGCATGAAGAACTTGGATTCTGTAGAGGAGAGAAACGGGGAGAGTGTCAGGCATGGCTGGTTGGCCAAGATGGACAAGTCGATGGGATCGGGAGTCTTGGCGGGTCTCGATTTCGGGCTGACGAAGCTAACGCTCAAGGTATAGATACACCCTTTTGGGTACCGGGCGCACCGGGAGCAGACGGGCTTGCGTAGATCGCACTGGCAAGTTAGCTAGATAAGCTTAGGACGATGACGAAGTACCTTGACTTTCTTCCTTCGGCATTCGGAGCAGCCATCGCGGCGGCGTTGGGGGTGGGGCTGAGTGGGGGACATGCGGGGATACTGTAAGGCTGTGAAGCCTGATTAGCCTTGAGGGTCGACTATGACTGATGATGGAAGGTGAGCAAAGGATGGATGAAACTATTCAGTTCATCCGCGAGATCGTCGTGGAGGAGCGCTAGGCTGCTTTGGGACAAGTAACCGGCCCAGCCAATCACCGCCTGTCGTCATCTCAGAGAACCGTGATGGATTGTGTGCAGCCGTATGTGGTTGATGGGGACAAAAATAGCAGCGTGAAAGCTGCATTCCAAATTCCATGAAACTCCCTGTATGCGGCAGTGCTTTTGCATTTTCATTTCCTTGTCTGCCGTGTGATGTGCCACAGCGAAATAGACAGTGACAGTGACCGTGATACAGACAGGGATACGTCCATGACACAACAGTCACACAACCAATAACACCCTCACTTGCAGCAGTGGCGTCAAACAACTGCCGACTGCCGTGACGCCAGACTCATCCCTGCAATCCAGACGTCGGGTAACCCGAGCTAGCTGCAGCGCCTGCAGGAGGGTTGTCCGGGGTAGAAAGCGGGGTAAACCACATCCCTGCCGAGTCCGGGGAAGCTGACTCTTTGTACACTCCTCAAAGATCTCGGATTATCCGACATCGGGACTTCCACAATCGCTGTGCTACGACCTACATAACTGCCCGACCCTGCTACCACATGGGTGCCACACCCTATTCTCACCACCATAGATGACGAAAAAGGTACCTCGAGTCATATTGACCGCGCGGCAGAGGAACAGGGTCTGGAGGCTCCGATGGGTAAGGGGTCGGCTGATGTTGATCCGAATGATCCGCAGGTAGGTACATCCCTGCCTAACGCCGACATCAACGCTGATGTGGTAGAACTGGTCTACTGCTGCGAAACTCACTACCTATTTGACCATCTGCTTCTACACCTTTCTCGCCAATGTCAATAGTAGCAACTTTACCGTCGCGACCAAGGCCATCGTCGCTGAGTTTCATGTCTCTCAGACTCAGGCTGGCGAGCTCGTCTGTTTCAATGTCTTTCTCTTCGGCCTCGGTAACATCTTCTGGGTCCCGCTGATGCGCGTCATTGGTAAGCGGCCGGTCTATTTGATCTCCATGCTGTTACTGTCCACCATGAATATCTGGTCGTCGCGCGCCACTAGCTACGGCGAGCTGCTCGCCGCACGCATCCTCTCTGGGTTTGCTGCCGCCGCTGCAGATGCCACCGTTCCCGCCGTCGTCAGCGACATGGTCGCCCCTCATGAGCGCGGGCACTACCTCATGATCTTTCATCTCGCCCTGACTAGTGGATTATTTCTCGGGCCGTTGATCAATGCGTACCTGGTGCAAGACGAGGACTGGCGTTGGATGTGTTACTTTCTCGCGGTGGCGGTCGGGGCTGTCTTTATCCTCGCCATCTTCACCATTCGTGAAACGACGTACCTCCCGCGACATGTCACCTCCCAGAGGAGAAAGTATCGGGACTGGCTGTCGCTGACACGGGGGTATAACCCCGACGCGTCATTCCTCCGAACCGTCTGGGATATCCTTCGCAACGCAGCATATCCTCAACTCCTGTGGTGTTCCCTTACCATCGGTATCTCAGTGGGATGGTGAGTACTCATTCATTGAACAGGGCTCAATGATCCAGCTAACGATCCAGGAACATCGTGGTCCAACTCACCGCATCCCGCACCTTCACTGCACCCCCCTACAACTGGTCGGCCGGGAGTATCGGCCTCCTCTCGATATCCGGCTTCATCGGCTCCCTCCTCGCCTTTTATCTCGGCGGCCGTCTGATCGATATCCTATCCACGCGGTACACCCGCCGTCGCGGCGGCCCACGACTCCCTGAGTATCGATTACCCGCGATGATCATCCCCGGCACGATCGGACCTGCAGGAATTCTCATCTTCGGGCTGTGCGTAGCGCACCAGACGCACTGGGCGGGCGCGGCAGTCGGATACGCCATGCAGGCGTTTGGAGTGGCGGCGATTTCCAATGTGGCGGTGACGTATGCGCTGGATTGTTATAAGCCGGTGAGTTCTGATGCGATCAAGTAGTGGACTGTGCTGATGGAGCAGATTACGGGCGAGGCGTTGGTGATCATCTTCGTGATTCGCAACACGATAGGCATGTTGCTGTCGTTGTATGCGGCGGACTGGATCAGCCGACAGGGCGCCGCCAAGGTGTTTGGCGAGATGACAGCCATCCAGGGGGTGAGTGTGTTGCTGGCGCTGCCATTGTTTGTTTGGGGGGAGAAGCTGCGGGGACTGACGGCGCGATATGGGCCGATGAGGCGCTTTGCGGGGGTGTCTTAGATATGAATCATCTCGCTAATTAGCTTTGGTTATATGAATGTGACTGAGTCACTGAACAAGGTCTGACATGCCAGCTGGGTTATTTGTATGGAGGGGCCAGGACATACTCAGATATAAGTCTGCGACAGCATTTTCGATCAGTTATGCAGGATCCAATAGGAGGATGACACTGAGCTACGGCAGAGGCCGGTGTCATCCGAATGACCACCACAGCGTCGCAGTTGTGGAGCAAAAAACCTCACGATTACTTCAGCGCCCCATCGCGGCGAAATAGCCAAAGTCTAATAGATGAAGGGCGTGCGACATCGACCCCTGTGCATTGACTGCTTTGGGATGGATGTCATCCTCAACATTGGTAGAATTATTTGATGATGTGCGTTCTTATCCCGATTCTCACATCACCCCGGACTATTGACGACAATCCGCCTGTGCTGGTGCATACGTCTCCCCTGGCCAGAGGAAAGGATTTAAACTTCTGCGAACCGAGGAACGGAGACTCCACAGTGTCCTGCCGGTGCCGAACAAGCCCTAGCGCCAAGCTAGTGGCCTCGCGAGAATTCGTCGCATCATCGACGCCACGACTATGGAGTTTTCTGGGCCTTCTCGTATTCGACTTCCGTGCGCCTTCTAGTGTTTGCCGAGAAAGGGTGTCATTGCCACGGGTCAGGTCATATGCTCGTGCGTGACAGGGGTGTTGCGAAAAATGGCAGTGAGTGTATAATTCTGCAGCCAGCAGTCAGCAGTCAGCACTGCGGCAGTTGATCTTGTCTGCCGTCCTTCTTGCCGTGATCAACACACCCTGGAATATACTCTAGCTACTGCTTCAGCGTCGCGACTCCACCGTAGCTCTGCGACATACGGAGTCCTCCGTAGTGGTCCCCGAAATGACAGTGTGAGCTAAGACACGACCCTTTCAAGAAGCACTTCCGATCGTGTCTGGCCACTCGATAGTCGACACCGATCGCTACCAAGACAGGAGACCGACCGAGATGGTGGAACGTCGACGATCGAATCTGGTGACTATTCCTTACTATTTCCGCATTTGACTTTGCTCGGCTTCCTCCGTCTGTGGCTGCCACTGAAAGTCAATCTCACGCACCAATCGCGGGCGCAGGGCTAAGGTTTCCGACCGTCGGAGGGATACATCTTTACCCCGTCCGAGATTTGAGTTGCTGCGTCTCTGCTTGCGGCGCTGCACCCGTGTGATTGGAGTTATTAGAGGCTGCTGCGCCGCCTCAGATACAGAGGTTGGGTCAGCTGCGATGCAGCTCTGCTGGCAACATGAATGGCACCATTATCCCGGCCATGGCGCCGCCGCCTGGCGTGACGTCGAATTTTGTGGATCCCCCACATTGCGGGACGAAGTTCATTGTGGTAAATTGTGTCTTTCTTCCGTTGGCGGTGTTGGCGCTGGCGGTGCGGACGTGGACGCGGTTGTTTGTGGTGCGCAGCATGTCGTGGGATGATTGTAAGTGAGGCTGCATAGGTAAATGAGAAGGTGGCTGACTGGGTAGACTTAATGATCTTGGCAGTGGTATGTGGTCCGAACCTGGTCTGTTCTCGACTAACCAGATAGGTCTTGTCGGCGGTTCTCTCTGGTGTGACGCTGGACAGTAAGTGCGGCCCCAATCATATCAAGCATCGCTGACCAGCAGTGCTCAACTACGGCCTGGGCAGGCACATGTGGGATGTCCCATTGGAAGATTTCACGCCCCCATTTATGAAGGTACGTGCCCTCCGCTACGGACAGGACAAGCTAACTCATCAGTATAATGTCGTTGCGGCCATCGTCTACTGCGTCGGCACCGGCTGCACCAAGGTGTCCGTCCTTGTCTTCTACCTGCGCATCT
Organism: Aspergillus ibericus CBS 121593; assembly: GCF_003184845.1. NCBI lineage: Eukaryota > Fungi > Ascomycota > Eurotiomycetes > Eurotiales > Aspergillaceae > Aspergillus > Aspergillus ibericus. The sequence goes on from NW_020292150.1 coordinate 81,241, forward strand.
TCCCCAGCCGGGGGTTCCACTTGGCCGTGTGGACGATCGTGTTCATCGCAGTGGGCTACAACGTGGCTAGCGTGCTGGCCAACATATTTAGCTGCACCCCGATCGAAGGGGCCTGGGATTTGGATGTCAAGGCGACGTGCATGAACCGGCCGGTGTTTTATTTCGCCAACGCGGGCCTGGGTATTTTCACGGACTTCGCGACAGTGTTGGTTCCGATGTAGGTATGCCGTATTCCATATAGATCGCGTTGCTGACCATGTAGACCGTGGTTACGCCGACTGCAGATGCCTCTGCGACAGAAGATCGCCATTGGGTTCATGTTGGCGATGGGCTGCTTGTAAGTGAAGTGACCCGACCGAAGATCTCTCTGACTGGATAGTGTTGGTATCGTGAGTTGTATTCGTCTGGCGAGTTTGTATGTCCTGCTCAAGAGCACGGACCTGACCTGTAAGTTCCTTCTCACACTGGTGGATGTAGCTGACAAGCTAGGGGCCACGACAAATGCTCTGCTGTGGTGTACTGTTGAGCTGAACCTCGGCATCACCGGTGGCTGCATCACGGCGATGCGACCATTTGTACGACGGTACTTCCCCCGGCTGTTGGGCCTGTCTTCCAACGGATATGGATCGAGCTCCCGCAAATACGGCCATCCGCTCAATTCAATCCCGCGCGATCAGCCCGACTTTGGCAACCGAAGCCAGTATTCGACGCGGCTGAAAGGGGGGCCGGGATCGAGCGTCGAGCGTATTTTGCCGGCGAGGACTGAGGAGGGGATCGTCCGGACGGTGGAATTTAACGTGGATACGCGTGGCGAGCGAGGATCGATAGCATGATTATATGGTTAAGATGCTAGTAATGTTAATTGTCAGTATGGAAGAGCAATCCTCGGAAATGCAGCCGTGTGTGTGTAAGAGGGTGGAGCGCGCTAGAGACTCACTAACGACTGGCTAACTGGTCTTGGTCGCTGGGCCGAGCCCATTTTCAGGGACGGCTGCTGGTCATTCAATTGCCGTGCAGAACATTTCCGCAGAAATTCCTTGGTGACCTCGGTTATCTTGCTCACCGTCTCCGCCAGCGCTGTTCGGGCGACTGTTGAGTGTTGACGGTTGTATAGTATCTCCGCCCAGCATGCCTCCACCCACCACACACGTCTCCTGACCTCCACTCCGCCTTGATCGGCAGTCAAAAACCGCCCTTCTCCCTTCTTTCTTTCTCATCCGCGCATCCATCCATCACCATGCGCGTTGCTTCACTCCTCCCGCTGGCCGCCACGGCCACGGCAGCCACGGCAGCCACCTCCGGCTGCACCACTCTCCAGCAATCCTTGTCCGACGAAGTCTTTGCTCCCAGCACCGATGTCTACAAATATGAGGCGCAAGACTTCTGGTCCAACACGGAGATCATGTCGCCGGGATGCGTGTTCCGCCCGCAATCGGCCGCGCAATTGGGGGAGGGCGTGAAGGCGCTGGTGGATGCGAATGCGCAGTTTGCGGTGCGCGGTGGTGGTCATATGGGAATTCGGGTACATACACCCCTCGGCCCTTGTCCTTTCTTATTTGGTATAGAATCATGGCTGATGTAATAGGGCTCGAATAATATCGATAACGGAGTGCTGATCGTCATGTCGAACTTGACGACCCTCGTGCTGTCGGAGGATGAATCTATTGTGTCGGTTGGACCGGGTTATCGGTATACCCCGTCATCAACACAAGCATCGTGTATAAGAGTATAAGCTAAGAAGACAGCTGGGCCGACGTCTACTCCTACCTCGAATCCTACGGCCTCGCTGCAGCCGGTGGCCGACTCGGTCCTGTTGGCGTTCCTGGGCTGCTTCTGGCCGGTGGAGTCAACTTTTACGGCAATCAGGTGGGTTTCGGTTGTGACACCGTGGTGAACTACGAGGTGGTCCTGGCCAATGGCACCGTCGTGGAGGCCAACCGCAATAGCCACTCGGATCTGTTCTGGGCGTTGAAGGGAGGCAGCAGTAACTTTGGCCTGGTGACCCGGTTCGATATGGAGACGATTGAGTCGACCAAGGTCTGGGCGGGAACGTATACTGTGGCTGGGGAGTATGTGGAACAGTTTTTGAAGGTACGCTCCCTTTCCTCCCCCACGTCTGACTGAGGCTTGAGATGAACGTCAAGATCATCAACAAAGCAGTGTCTGGATGAAGCGAAAACTGACAAGACCAGGCCGCAGCAACCTACGCCGCCAACATCTCCGACGCCAAAACCCATATCGTACCCGCCGTGGTCCCCGAAGGCAACACGACCGTCGGATCGGTGATTCTCTTCTACGACAGCGCCACGGAGAGCTACCCCGAGATCTTCAAGCCGTTTACCGATATCCCAGCCATCAGCAGCACCTTGGGCTTCAAGACCTTGTCCGAGTTTGCCACGGAGACGGGTGCCCTTGTTACGCCACACATCAAGTACGCCCCCTATACCTCCCTCCCACGAAACTACATACTAATACTGCAAAGTGACATCTTCGTCGCCGGCACCATCAAAGCCACCGACTACACCTCTCTCTACAACGGCATCGCCCTCATCAACAACACCTTCTTCAACCAACTCCCCAAACTCACCGCCCAAATCCCCAGCGCTAACATCTCCCTCATCGAACTCGACTGGCAACCCATCGGCCACAGCTGGCTGACCGCCTCGGAATCCCGCGGCGGAAACGCTCTCGGTCTCGACTCGAACCAGATCTACCTCTGCTACGCCGAAGTGGTGGAATGGATCGGCGAAGCCTATGATGACATCGTGGACGCATGGTTGCAGGAAACCACCGAGATGATTAACAATGCCACCAAGAAGGCGGGGCTGTTTGATGCGTTCAATTATATGGGTGATGCTGCCGGGTGGCAGGATATTTTCGGGGGGTATGGGGAGAAGAATTTGGAGAGGTTGAGGACGGTGGCGAAGGAGTATGATCCCAATGGGGTGCTGCAGAAGGATGGTTTGATGAAAGGAGGGTTTAAGGTTTTTAACTAGACCTTAAGTCCTCTTTTCTAGAAATTGGGGAAATAGATATGAAGTAGTATGTGATAGGGGTAATGTGGGGTAGCTCAGGGGTATGATTGGAATGCTTATGGTAATGATAGACCGGGACTGGATGATGAGTATAGACATAGTATATATTCCCATGAGAACCTAGTAATGACTCACCGCTAGGCCGACCAGCTGAGCAGCCGGTCCCATGCATCAACTACAACAAAGACTCCTGCAGATAGGCTGCGCAAGGTAGGGACTCAAATCTCTAGATTATATCCTAGTCCTTTGATATTGGTTAAGAATAGGACAGTATCTAGAACTTTTCTATTCTCTCACAATATACTGAAAACTGGATCTCCACCTAGAATCCAAATTATATTACACTATTTTCTTTTCAGAGCAACTCCCGAGCAGAATCTGCTCGAATTTGACATTAATGGACGTGGCATGGGCAAGTACTAATACCAGTATATCATGGATTATTGTATGAATTAGTGATACTTGTACACGAGATTAGTAGATGGATTTGATTATGTATCTTCTCTGATCTGTCGAGCACTTGTACAGTGAGGTATTGATATAAGCGGGCTATACCAGGTAAAAAACTACTATTACTACTATCACTACTTCTTGGACATTTGTAACCCGGCCAACCCGATTGACTGATCAGGTCTATGCATCAACTACAATGAAGAGAAAGTATATAGTCCAGCTAAAATTTCATATTCATGGGTAACCCTATACCCGAGACATAACATAAGCCCCATCACATAGGATCCAAATCCATACAGACATCTAGAAGACCAAGGAGTGTACGGAGTATGCTAATCCCACTCCTCTCCTGAAGGACACACAGATCCAAACTAAGAAGAAATCCCCGCAGCCTGAACCAAAAACTGCGCGGCCTCCTTCGCATCCGCACCATACGACAAATGCGCCATAACGTTCATGCCGTTCTCGCAGACCGGGTCACCAGAGGCACAGAACTCCTTGACCTTAGACGAGGACAGCTTGCCCACGCTGGTCATCTTCAACGGATCACCGAACAGCACGGCGCCGGAGAGTTGGCCCGCGCTGAGAGAGTTGGCGGCATTGTGAACGACCATGGAGCCTTGGGAGTAGCCGCCGAGCACGACCTTGGTGTTGGGGCATTGTTGGAGGGCTTCTTTGACGTAGGAGGCCATGGTGGGGCCGCCGGAGGAGCCGAGGGACATGTTGCCCTGTTATTATTTCTCGTTAGTAATTTGTGTCTATGATGAGATATAAAGGAGAAAGGGGATGAGGGGGGACTAACCTCCCAATCAGCCGGGTAGTTCACACCCTGCACGGTAACCTGGTTTCCAGTCAAGGAGGCCAACTGGCTGGCCACTTCGGGTCCAACCACACTGCCCATGTTACCCATTTCGGTGGTTCCGCGGGCGAAAATAAAGGTGAGCTTCTTGCAGGAGCCCGAGTGTTGGGTCACGCCGTTTTCGGTCATGGAGCCTTTATTATGTGGTTAGCTTTTTTTCTCCGGGGGTGGTGGAGAGAGGGGAGGCATACCACTTCCACTGGTGAAAGAGCTGAGGAGACTGCTCAGTCCATCGCTGCCACTGCTGCTGCTGCTGGTGGTGTCACTACTACCGGTGCTGCTCCCGCTGCTGCTACCACTGGACGGGAAGAGTGACGCCAGCGCACTGAGTCCGCTGGAGCCCGAGGACTCGGATGAGCCCGAGCTAGCGGCGGAGCCTGAAGTCAGGGCTGACAGTCCGGAGGTCAGCGAGGAGAGATCAAAATCGCGGCCCTGAAGGGTGGCGGTGGGTGCGGCGAGGGTAGTGCCGAGAAGAGATAGAGCGATAAAAGCCTTCATGGTGATTTTTTTTATTGTTATAAAGAGTGATACAAGTGAATGACGGAGCACTGCTCTAACGAATGACTAACAAAAGTAAAAGAAAGATGAAGAGTGCACTGCACTTGCTGTTGCTGCTGCTGTTGAACCATCGCGGAGAGTCAACAGGTTATATACTCTATCCCGTGGCACAATTTTGGGTCAACGGGCCAGGAACGGATAGGAACAGGAACGGGATCTGAGCGATCAGCGTGGGTCGTTTCATCTGATCCGAGGTTGTCCGGTCGGCGAAGATCCTGCTGCAAGGGGTATAATAGGGCTGTTCAGGTTGATACTACACCCTGAGCGAGTGGAGTGGGATGAAACACTGCAGTACCCTGAATCCGTGCGGCTGAGCATCCCGCTCATGAACCTGGCCATGGTTGTAGGTCGTCTGTCTCAGGCTGCGACCACCCACGAACCGTTATGTGTCGGTGGTCCGACCGCTGAGCCGGATGTCCAGGCCCCGACTCCAGGGTCTGTCGCCGATAAATTGTTTAATCAATCTGGATCGCGCCCGGGGCCGCCGCTAGCGTTGGTCTGCGTTAGGGCTGCCCATTTTTGAGGCATCTTGACCCGTTTGGGAAATGGTCCGAGTCCGGCTTGATTACCCGGATCCTGTCCAGTTCTGTCTATTCATAGAATAATTCTCGGAGCTGTGCTGGGCGCTATAGTGCTCAGATTAGTAGGTGTTGTGATTGATCCAACATAAATCAGGCAGCAATCACAACACAACTCAGGATAAACTTCGGTCCATCACTTACAGGCTGAAACCGGGACAGCAGATTAAGGCTTGAGTTTTCAGTGCCTCGATTCATGAGATTAGACTTCTCCCGAGCCAGAAAATTCTTGCCCGGCGGTTTCATGCCCGCCTGGCATCCGGGTATGATCCTACCCGCACGGCATTTTGCTGTCGCTGCAATTCACGTCAGGATTAGAGTGGCAGTGGGTCGATGCCGTCAAGGTCTAGAATGTGGTGGTCAAGTGTGGGTAGAGTCATTGTGATTGTGTTAGGATGGTAGCGATGAGCAATGTTCACTCTTAACCTTGGTGGCTCTCGAATTGCACGTCCAGTTTGTCTATATCCCACGCGACCAAAACCTGTTATTATCCAGATCAATCAGCGAATGAACTGACCGTACTGGCATGATGACCAACGCCAGTTGACTAGATAGCCTTGCCTGTCATCGGTGGATCCAACAGACCAGCAGCACATGAAACAGATACATCAACCGACCTGCATTTTCATGTAGCAAGTGAGGCATAGACTCGATCTAGACCGGAGATTCAGCTCCCCACTCGTTATCAGCCTCAGTAAGAACTTCTCCATGACCCTGCTCATTTGCTTCGTGAAGAGGGCTCACGGCGGGCGTGTGAGAGAGAACGAGGGAACCGAGGCTTGCCGATGCAACCGATCTATGAGCCTTTAATGTCCCAGAGGGTGGGAATGTCGTGTCTCTAGGTACCGGGTCTTCAGATCGACTCTCAGACCATGATCGGGGTCGTGATCAAGCAAAAATGAGTAAGAATTCCAGGTTGAGAGACAGAGCGGATAGTCAGATATGGAGGGATAATAATGTGATAAGTACTGCCTGTTGAATGAGAGGAGATGGCTCGATTAATTCAGAAAGTGGATGGGGGGCACCGAAGGTGGAGAGAGAACGAGACCGAATCACATGATCCTCCAAAAGCGATGGCAGTGAATCGTGGGGGTGATAGCTATGCCACATCGCCTTACTACCGTGTCTGCACAGAGGGTATGTCGGTTATAGTATATTCCAGAACAGGACACAATAGCCTACTATCAGAATGATCTCGAGCTTTGCTCCTAGAGCTAATATCAGGCTTCTAAGTGAAAGTAGGCTATGGAGACCTCAAGTGTGAATATCTGGCTCACTCCCCCTGGAAAGGCTATGCCATCTGCCTAACTGCAGCTTTCCACGGCCAGCCCCCTTGACTAATTCGATTTTTTCAGAGGATCTGTTCAACTAATGAATGTAGCCCTCTTGCTAGTAATCATTAGAAGGGCACCATCCCATAGCCACTCGGGTCAAACCTCATGCGACACGATCATTGATATCAGGAGCCATGAACTGGAGGATGAAGAAATAGAGAACAAAAGGGAAACAAAGAGTAAGAGGTCGAAGGAACATAGAGAGATGCAGGGATGCGAGGTGTTGAAGGACAAAGAGATGGGCTGAAGAGAAGCAGTTGGTGAAGATATTCTCTGGTCCTATGTTTGCTGCCCCGGGGAAGTCTACTGCATACGCCAATCCACTGTCCCACATTTGTTCTTGCTGCACCCCCTCTCTCCCACTTCCACCCTTCCAACCGATCTTCAACCTCAGATAGTGTGTCGATCAGTATGGCCTCTACTAAGCCCACGCCCAAACCCAGGCCAAAGTCCAAGGCAAAAGCCAAGACGAAGGCTAAGCCGAAGTGTCCAGGCAAGAGTAAGGGTCAGAAGCAGGCCGATGAACCGGTCGACGAACTGACCCTCCCTCCATCCCCCAGCGTTCCAGACCTCATGCCGGAGAAGCCGCCGTTTGAGCCGCCCCAACCGCCCGTCCAGGTTGCGGAAATGGCCAGGATGTATCCCGCAACTCATGCGCACATGCTGAAGCGGTCCGACTACGTGTCAAATGTTTATGCAATTCAGAATCTCCTCGAAATCGGAGACCCGGGATGGAATTGTGAGCCCAAGGATGTGAAATTGGCCTACCAAGTCATTGGCAGTAACCTCGAATCCTGGGTTGTCGACTACGCCCTCGCGGATCTTGGGAGTCTCTCCCACGACCACAGAAATCAGGTGATTCGGAGCTTGGAGGGATCCTGCGTTCAAGAGGACTGGGAAACACTGAGGGCGAGGTTTCCCCGGATGGTCCGGAAATACTGCGCGGAGACTTTGGCGGGCGCTTTTCTTTACAAAACCATTCTAACGAAGATCTTCCAGCAATCGTTCTGGTATCTCGATGGACATTCGAACGAGGACCAAAGGGACGATCAAGGGTTTGCACCAAAGCTTCAGTATCTTTATGAGCGATTCTTTCAGAGTATGTTGCCTTGCTGTCTGCCCGGGAGATAGAGTGAAAGCTGACTATTCTCTAGTTTCTCAGCAAACCCCAAAGCTGCGGTCGTGTGGAAGCGAGCGACCCATCGTCTGGCTAAAGCGACACGTCCCGGGCAAGCTCGGGACCTGGACTTTGGCAAATACAACCAGCAACGTCAGGAAGATGCGATCCAAACCTGGGCCGACGAGTTACTGGCCAGTGAGACGTTTGGTCTGCTGCTCATTTCGCGACTGACGCGGAAAGACCTGGCTCAACGGCGGGACGATCTCCTCCTCATTTTCCAAAAAGCCGTGGCTGCGATGGAAAGGTGCGAAGCATTTCTGGGCGGCCACATCGAACTACGGAGCCTGTCCAAACTGAACGAAACATACCAGCCTGGGACGGAAAATATGGTTCACCATTTCTGCCACGGAACCACCAGCCAGGGCTCGACTCTGGAGGGGCGTCGGATCCTGCTCGTCACTCAGCCGACAGTAATCTACCATCATCATAATGTGGCCCCGGGGCCCAATCACCAATCCACCGCCACGATCATTAGCAAAGCTTCAGTGGTATTGGAAAAGAAAGACCAGGATGCGGGGAGCAGTGAGGACGACCACGACATGGATATCTCGGGCCTCGCGGGGGCGGAGATCCGGCGGAGGAAGAACACAGACCGGGATGATTTTGCGCCACTTCCCGACAACGAATGGGCCGGGGTGAACCTCTTGTGATGTTGGACGGTTTGTCATGATTGATCGTTCTGCCCAGCATTTTTTGATCCATCTGTCTATTCCTGGCTTTGATTTTCCCAGCCCTACTCCGTATATTTCGGTAATCCAACTCTGCACGTAGCTATTCAAGCAGTTTCCCCCTTCCATATCCCTCCAGAGACCTATTCTACGATGTAGAGATAACCCCTACACCAACCATGTTCGGTTCTAGTATGATCAGACCACCATTAGCCACACTGTAACCATTCTATTATTCCCGGCAAACCTTCACTCATGATACACCATGACGCGGCAAATAAGCAAAAAACCACTTGATATGTCATATGTCAGATCCTTCCCCTTGACAGGAACAAACTGGAATCATTGATAAGACTGGCTCATAGCCCAGTAGATCAGAATTTCGAGTCACTATTTGTGATATCCTTTGGATTTGGACTTTGTCGTGCAGCGCGTACAGTACCTAACTCATTTGAGAATAAAGGCCTAGAGCATACCATGAGGGTATGTCATTCTTAGTAGATCCTCCTCTGCTATGGTAGACCAAATACTCTCTTCAGACGGCCAAACTCAATGCCGATGATCAGATTTGGATAGCTAAATGAAACTGCCTGTTTTTTTCTTTGTGATTCGGCTAGTCTAATGGAAGGACCCCAAAGGCGGTGCACAAAGAGAAGAGGAGTGAGATGTAGGCAGCGGGGTATCAATCCTTTGTCTACTGTAGGCTGCTAATACACAACTGCAGCCCACTCGTCTTCCTTGCCAGCTTACGCATATCTCGGGTTTTTATCAAGATGGTGATGATTACAAGGTTTCAATCCATGGCGCGAAAAAGAAACGAAGACACATTCTGTGTCCTCTGACGAGCAGACACCTCCCCAAGCGAGCCCTCCATCGAGAAAGAATAGGCCCCCCAAGCAGAAGTCCCCTCAATCCACTTCTCCATCGAAACAACTTGACCACCCCAAGCAGATTCAGCCCAGCTCTCAATTCAGACAGCTCAAAACTCCAAACAAGGGTGACATGATAAACACGAGACCGACAAACCTCAACGACGAAGACCGAATCTAACCCATACAACCGAATGGCCCTTTTAAACAGAAATGAATACGTAGCCACCATCCGAGGCGTCGATCGCCTCCTCAACACAGGCAGCGAAGGGTGGGCAACAACCCACAATCACGTTGGACGAGTGTACCGCGCCATCGACCAGCGATTACGTTCTTGGATCATGGATTACGTGCTCGACCGTCTCACGCACCTCTCCACCGAGCAGACAGGCACCATCATCCAGAGCTTAGAAGGCTACTGCGTCCAGGAGGACTGGGCGACCCTGACAAACCTACTTCCATATAATGCCCGCCAATTTATCGGAGAACTCTTGGCTGAGTCGCTCATTTATAAGACAATAATGAACCAGGTCTTTGAGAATTCCTTCTGGTAATCTGGATGGGAAGACGGGTCTTACAGATCCTGGTGAAGATGAGCAATTTTCATTGAAACTCCAGTATCTTTATGAGCGGTTTTGCGAAAGTACATACTGAATCCCCTATACCCATACCACGTCCAGCCCCAACCACCAAATACCTCAGTCCGAAGTTGATCTGGTCTAGCCTTGGATGCCGCGGAGGTCCCCAAGCGACAAGACCGACTGATCCGGATCTTTGAATCCGCTATCACTGCCATGCAGTACTGCGAATCATACATGGGGGGGGGGGGCATCTGGACCTCCGACGTCTGCCTGAATTGGGGGAATCGTACCGCTGCGAGACTGACGAAATGGTCTTTCACTAGTATAACCGGAGGCGGGATGAGTCGGCCTGGGAGGGATGTCAGATCCTTCTTGTTGTTAAACCGGCTGTTATCTACTCGCATAATATGCCTGATCTTGATTCGGAGTATGAGTCCCTCACGACTATTGTGGATAAGGCGGTAGTTTTGCTGCCGGCAACAGAAGAGGGAACGCGTAGCAATGCTGAGGGAGATGCTCCGGAGGATATCTCCACCCCTCTGTCGGTGGCGCAGATCCGACAGCGAAAGAATTCAAGGTTCCTGAAACGGAAATTAAAGGACTCGGATAACGGTCTGCCTGGAGTCCGAGTGTACACGACGGACCCTTGACCCGTTTGCCTGTTGCTGGTCTGATTTGTTCGATTGAGTTACTCTAGCTTGGGTGATAGGTATGCTTCTAAAGTGATCTTGCTAGTATACCTATCATGCTGTCTGTGCTTGATCACTGACTTATTGACAGTTCAGCAGTTATCTTCCATTTCTGAATCTATATAAACAGTTGTTGATAACTAAAACCTCCCTGTTTAGTTCAATTCTTCTGGAATGATACGTGTTATTGTTTCTTATGACTTCCTTATGTAGACTGCATCATTCATGACTTGCTATCAACTCTACCGCACCAACCCTACATCCCATACCGGATACATGCGTGTGTACGGTGTATAGCAGGGACCTATATCTTCTGCCCCCTCCTCCCCTCCCCATCCACCGCGCGTAACAAAACATACAACGCTTCCAAAACCGGCGTATCAACCCCCAACTCCCTCGCCTTCCGTACCGGCGTCCCCACAATCACCTCAATCTCCATCGGCCGCCCATTCTCCCGATCAATCTGCATACTCGTCCGCACCGCCCCGAGACCCTTTATCCGAGCGAGTTGCGTATCAATCAGATCCGACGGGAGAGAGACCCCACTCGCCTGCGCCACGGCAATGACCTCGCTCATGAGACGACGTGTAAAGGGAATAGCGTCGGGGGAGGACTGGAGGAAGGATTGCGTGTCTTGGGCGGTCAGCGTGGTGAGGGTATTCCAGGCGCAGTTCCAGATGACTTTGGACCAGCGGGTGGGTTGGATGTTGGCGTGGATGGTGAACGGGGTTTGACCCTGTGTGAGGAGGGTCGTGAAGGTGGTGAGACGCGTGGATTCGATGTCGTAGGGGAGGGTCGGGTTGGGGTAGAGGCCGAGTTCGGTATCTTCGGATGTGGTGTGGATGACGTGCCCGGGGGTGGGTTGGGAGGCTCCGACCCATGTCTGGATGGGATTTTTTAGATGGGGTGGGTGGCTAAGGGGGAGGGGGAGGGGTGCGTACGACGCAGGAGATGATTGTGCAACTTGGGTAGGCGGCGCGGAATGGGTCTTCGTTTCCGACGCCGTTCTGGATGATCACGATGGTGGTGTCTTTGCCTACTGCGGGAGCTAAGGATTGGACCACGCTGTCCGGGTCAATGGCCTTGTTGGTGCAGACGATGTAGTCGGCTGGTTGGGTGAGTTCTGAGGGCGAGCGGATGACTGTGGTGGGTTAGTGCTGGCTATGTGTACTTTTGGTTGCGGATGCTGGAGAAGATTACCTCGGTCGGGATGGAAGCGATGCGCGCCATGGTTGGCGCTTTTCAGAAGAATACCCTGCGGTCGTCAGTAAGTGGTGGTGATAATGTTGAACCGAGGAGTAGGAGGGAGAAGGGGATACATTCTCCTTGACAGCCGTATAGTTGGACCGGGCCACAACGGTGAGGCGGACCCGCTGGCTGCGATGTAGGATGAAGGCGTAAAAGGAGCCAATGCTGCAGATTCGGTGAGTTCATACTTCAGAGCCTCGAAAGGAAGAACAAGAGATAAACGTACGCTCCCAGTCCATAGAGGAGAACGTCTACCTGGTCAGCCATGGGGAGATGAAAATGCGGGGTTGCGATGCCGGCAACACAGCCGGGCCTCGCCCATTTTATACGATCCGCCTCGGATCAAGTCCGACGGCGCTCGGCTGTGGAATGAATGAAGTAAATGCATGGCGAATTGCCTATCTATGTACAAAGCTACACTCAGACCTCTATTTCTATAGTACATCCAGCTCATATCACATCAATCATGATTTCCCGGGCGGTCCCGCGGAGTCCCCGGCGGAGTCCCAGGCAAAGTCCTAGGCAAAGTCTCAGGGAACGTCTCAGGTAGGGTCCCAGGAATAGTCTCAGACGGAGTTCCAGGCGGAGTCCCAGCCTCCCCCATGGACTGCAGCTCTATCACATCAGCCCCCTTGGTCGCATCCATCGCTCCCTCCGCCGGCTTGCCGTCAAGTCCCACGGCCTCCTCGTCCACCGCGAACCGCCACCGTCCGTCCGCCTGCAGAAACATCCGAAACCCATACCGTTTGTCCAGCCGCGCCAGGTGCTCCCGCCGCTGTGCGTTCGTCCACGAGTACGTGTTGCGAAAGTCGTCCAGCATGCGACTGTGCGCGATCCACGGAATAATCGCCCCAATCGATCGTGGCATACGCGGCCCTCGGAACCGCCCTCGACGGGTTCCAAACACCACCAGCACCACCAATGTGTCCAGCGCAATGATCACCAACGCCATCACCAGGGACGGAACGGACGGGACCATTGTCCATGTGTTGGAGATCACCGTCGCGTTGCCGGCGGACACCACGTCCGCCAGTGGGACCAGGTACATGTTTCGCCAGAGGGTAAAGTACGTGCTATACACCCACTGATACACAACCTGCGACTCCGTCATCAGGGTTGAGGCTTTCAGGGGCACAATCTTCTCGTGCTGTCGATAGAGACGGGCCACCAAGAAGCCCGCCCAGTCATACGACGAAACGTAGGACCGGTTCCGGCCCGGTTCCTCCCCAACGAAGCTCTGAGGAATCGCCGCAAAGACCTTGTTGAACTGCCCGAGCGCCATCGTCGCGTTCTCGTACATCGTGCCTGACGTAATCTCCGTGCCCGCAACCGGGTCAATGTCGGAAATCTGACCCCGTCGGTCAAAGGTCACGGAGAAATTCTGCAGTCGCATCCGTGGTTCACATTGAAGCGCGATCGTGTTGTCATTGGTGAAAGAGGACTCCGCCGTGTAGTTCCATCGTCCAACCACCAGCACCGTCGACATCTGACACAGATCCATGTCCAATTCCGCGATAGGAGAGAGGAAGTGGATGGAGAGGGCAATGGCTTCGCTGGGCCGCACGAGTGCCGTCATGTTCACCTTACACTGTCGGCTGACGTCGCGGGATGGGCGATACACCCAGTACGTGCTTTGGCCTTCTTCCACCAGATTTTGCGATATTGTCAGCGCTTTGCACTCCAGATCGCTTCCGATTCCCAGTGTCGTCGCACCGTACATCAAGTCGGGGTCTGAGTCCGTATTCTTGATGGGGACAAACGAGTAGTTCGAGGCCATCCATGGCAGCATCGGCACACCACTCGTGATGCTGGTCTGGATCAGGTCGAACTCGGTAAAGTCAGCAGCAAACTCGGGCCGCTGAAACTGGGCGTTGCTGTAGTTCATGTACAATGAGGTAGACGGCAGGTATGACGGTGTCAGTTTCTGAGTAAACAGCCCACCGGCCACGACCGTGAGCAGAATATTAGCGACGCAGGCGAACGAGACGAGGCTGAGAAGCGTATGGCGGTTCTGAACCGCCTTCTTCAGGATCGACCACGGATTCTGTGACGCATAATTCATGGACAGCGACGTCCGAGCGGCCGCCATCCCGCGCTGGAGATGGACCCACGGTTCCAGAATGCTGATGTTGCGAAGAATGGAGTTGCACAAAGCCGCCACAGCAGATGCGACAATGGACGGCAAAAATGATGTCACCACCTGCAGGAAGCTGGAGGCTGACTGGGAGAGGTGCTGAAAACTCCCGTCGTGAGCGAGAGTGGCGGCCGTCACTCCCATGACAGAAATGACAGCGGCGAGGAGAAGAAATTCGATGATGAAAATTGGAATCACTAAAAAGTGAGGCATAGGGTCCACCCGTGTCCGAATCTGCTCACCAAGGGTGACCGGTGATCCTGCTCGAGTTAGCTGGCAATCCAAAATCTCCCGCTATTTACTGACCATCTGCAGTTATAATCTCAAGTCGGGGCCCCATCGGCCCTTGCTGCCACTGGAGCCGGCAGTTTCGCAGGATCTGGCGTAGCTGACGCGTTGAGAATTGATGAAATTCGGACCGGGGATCCCCGAGGACGTTGGAGGGCCCGAAAAGATCGGTCAGCATGCTACACATGGCCCCAATGGAACTCGGGTCGTTTCGGAGGATGTTGGGGCGCCTTCCATAGAAGTAAATGAGACAAACGGTGAGAATGATGGCAATGCCCAGAATTACCTCGGACCACCAGGAAGCGAAGGAGACCACGGAGATAGCGACTTGTGTCGACTGCCGTTGAGCCGGCACGCTGGTCGGATCCTGGTCCGGATTGAACAGACGACCCATCGTGAGCACAAACGTCTCGACAACGCTTCGGGTAACCTTGGATTCAAACTCCCCAGGCGTCATGACTGTGGATGCATCTAGAACCAGGAGCGGCTCGAGGTCACCCAGGTCCTGACTGATAACGGGCAACTCCGTAACCGTGGTGTCGCCCGTGGTCTCGTTCAGTTCGATGAATAACATGTCGCCTGTGTACGGTGCTCGCTGAGCCAGGAGGTCCTGGAAAGCGTCAATGTTGAACTCGTCGGTGGCCAGGGCCCGTTCCGTATCCGAATATCCATAGATGCTGGTGATTGAGCTGTTGGCGTGCATGGAGACCTTGGCCTCCGCCTGGCGATAGCTAACCTTGCAGCCGAAGATCCCCGCTGAGGAGGTGAACTCAGACCCCAACTGGCTGATACTGTTCGCCCCGCCGACCGTTGCGTTGACCGAGATCACAATCCCATACAAGTCATAGGGGTCATCACAGCCCTGGGCGGTAAATGCCTTTCCCTGGGTACGGGCGGATTTCGTCCGGTTCGTCCGGTTCGTCCAAGCAGGCTCCCAATACCGGACCTGCAGGTAATCGGTAGTCGGGAAGAAGATATTTTTGTAGTGAAAGTCCAAGCTACACGACTGTTCCGCCCCGTTGATATCCTGCAGCTGAACGCCCGTCACGTTCCATGAGAGTACCGGAGGATCGCTTGACGTATCATTGATGGAGACTGAGAGGTGGTCGTCTGCTAAAACGTCGCGACACGCCAGCTGAGCCCAGTAAATTGTCTGATTCAATGTCCATACGGTGCTTTCACGGCGGTCTTCCATGCTGATTTCGACGGGCGCAACGGCGTAGCTGGAGGAACGAGTGCTGCGCAGGTTGTCACGGGCGGTAAGAACGGAGTCCAAGGCCAGGGTCTCATTGCTTTTCTGCGCCATGATCCATACAGCCTGGGTATGTAGGTCCAGCAGCTGGGGCCAGGTCTTGATCTCCCCGTCATCCACGACATTCAGTTCCCGAAGCTCGAGAAGAGTGCTCTGCAGGGCCGGAAGAAACAGTCGGATCAGTAGCGTGGCGATCGACACGAGCAATACGACCCAGTGACCGCGCTTGGCCGAGGTGAGCGGCGTGAGAAACGACTGGCCAAAGTTGTAGTTGATGAAGAGGACCGACGCCGGCGACCCCTCCGGTCGGGAGATCTGAAAATACGGCTCGAGGCGGAGTACATCGTAGTCGATGAAGGACCACAGGGTGACTAGGACGAGAGCAGCGATGATGGGAAGGTAATTGTAGGCGAACGACTGGGCGTCGGAAACAGTATCAGTATCCGGGAAAAAGTATAAACCCCCCTTCTGTTCGCTATATCGCCGAAGAACGTCAAGTGTGAGCAGCATCGCAAACATGACCGCCGCGATCAAACAAAGGTATACGGGACGCAGGGCAACAGGCCGCCATCCTCCCGAGGGAATCGACTGTCCATTGTGCGGGCTGGGGCGGCTGAGGCCCAAACGCTCTAAACGCATGCAATGTCAGTCCCGCTGTAACCTGAAGGCCAGCACCACCGGGGGAAAAGCCAGGAGAACGCACCGGAGATATACAGCCGGACATCGGAGAGAGTCTTTTCCAGGCCCCCGGACATGCTTGAGGGGCATGCTCCGTTGGGGACAAACGGCGGTGTCGGACGGGGGCCGGATGCAGTGTCATCGCCCAAGGGATGGTTCATGGACGGGTGTCGACGGCGCCAACAGTCACGATCATCTCTGAAGATGGAGGGAGTGGCGGAGAAACGGGATGGACATGACGGAGGCTGCCCACAACCTCCTCGGCGACGGAACGAGCGCGAGGCAGGTGAAGAGAGGCGAGAGAAGCAAAGACGGAGTGAAGTGAGAGGCGAGCGGAGCGAGGATGACGATCGACGGTTGAATCTTGCCGGCAATTCTTGATTTGCGTAGTCGGTGGGGGTCACGGGCGCCAGGGGGTTGTTTGCCTTTTTTCCCGTTTAGGCCGGCTGCTCTCCACCCATTGGCCCATCGCCGAGGAGGCTGCAGGCCTGTCCTCCCAATCAGCAGCTGACAGCATGTTGGCGCAGGATTCCATTGGTTCATCAAGCAGCACAAAGTGGGACGGGGTCTGGGCAGGGCTCAGGCACTAAGCCCAATCGGCTAATAATCGACCGCCTTCGGGGACGGATCTAGCCAATGGCCAGTCAGGCGGTTCCTTCTTCAGGTCTAGCGGGGGCAGGGTTCCGATGTAGGGTCTTGACCAGGTGGGCTGATGCGAACCCACCCGCAACGACATTTCGGCTCTTATCTGCTAGACTGCTGGAGTCTGGACTAGCATCGGTTGTTGATTTGTTAATTAATGGTCGTACTCGTATTGCGCATGTATGGATTTGTCCCATGTCCGACCGAAATCTGTCACGTGGACGTAAGTTAGATGAGCAGGGGCAATAGCCAGTTTATGGGTACCACAATAGCACATACTAGTGGTGCTACATAGTGCTATAAGTACGCCGTAGTAAGATGTTGGAGTGATCGAACATTTCCAGGCAATTGTGGGGCTTGCTGGAAACTGCGATCTAATAATGCCAAGTATTCCCCGGATATATATTGTCGCCTCTTGAAGATGGCAACCCAGACGTATGGCGGAAGGTTCATCCAGCAAGTACTATCACTGGGAAGAGCAAATTCCAGGAACATCGCGTTCTTAATGTTACTATGATGATTCAGAAGGAACGAATTGTGGTGGTCGCATGACCAACCATGAAAAATCACGGCAAATAGATTAGCCGGAAATCTTCACCCAGGACAAATGCCATCGTAGTACCAAGGTTTCACTTGACTTGATCCCTCTCTGTAGCTCTCCGATATACTCCGTACTGAACAGAACTTTTAGTAATTTTCTACAGCAACTGGACCACTGTAGTACAGCTGTCTCCATAACACTTAGACAGATATGGTCCAACCATGAGGTTCGAACGTCTCTTCTCCAAGGTAACTTCATACCTCGAGACCGATAACCTGATCGATATTTGTTGGAAGTCTACTAACGCCCATAATTCTTGTTGTGTGCTTCCTACACGAGACCATGAATAATTAAAGACTTGCTCATGGGTATTTCCGTTACCATCCAGGGTGCCAAAATGGTAAGCAGAAGAGGCTATAGAAAGTCCTGGCCAGAGTTTTACCCATCCTTGTCTTTAATTTCAATCAATAGCTTGCTGCCATATATAGTACTGCTTATCACAACTACAACTTGCAACACGAGACCAACTGACAAGATGAGGACGCCATCCCTGCAATTCCTGCCGCTTAAGATTTGACAGATCATTCTCATATCCCTAGACAACAAATTCCTGATGTCGGTATTTCTGTCATCCCGATCTCTCTATGATGCTTTCAAGGGCAAGGAACACGCATGTTAAGATCATTTCTTTAGGATACTATCACACCACAGCTGATGTCCTAATTACAAACTTGGAGCTTGATCGATGCTATTGGCACCATAAGGAGATTCTCGGGGAGCGTCTCCTGCTGCTCGACGCCGTACCATGTCCCAACTTCAGACGGAGTGGAAGCCGGTCCCAGATGCAAGAAACACCACACCATCACGAGGAGCTATCTGCTTTTATCAATCACTACAGCACTCTAGCACTGCATACGTAGCATGAGAGTTTTGGAAAAAACAGCGACTTGTACAGTTGTACCCCTCTATCCCAGGACGAGTGGACTCGAATGGCGCGCTATTTACCTTCATTTACTTTGACGACGTACAATCATGAATGGTAATCATTGCGATGACTTGAATGGCTGTCTCACTTTGGCTAAGCGGGATTATAGTTGGAACGCGTGTGCGTGATGTTTCTTTCTACTTCGGTTGAGCAGGAGCACCTCTACGTCGTGAGCGCCTATCTTTTCTCTCATACCCATGAGTATATAACCCATGATGGGTGGGTTGCCGCTGGGACCTCAAAAGTCTACGATCAGGAATTGAAAGTTGAAAGACCACGGGGTATTGTATAGGATGATTTGAGACAAGGCACCAAACCTGATAACGATTGTGTAGAAAGAATAATACAATTCTTGCTGTATCTGAATTATGGTACCTTGATCTGTACTCATGGAACGGTATTATGATGTGTCTCTGCATTGGATAGCATCCTATATGCTCTTAGTACACTTCAAGTAACATAGAATTCGTCACATGTCGTCCTTGGCGAAGATGTGGGTGTGTGGTATGTAAAGGATGTATCATAAGCCTAGAACTCAACTATGGCTAGTGCAATCCTCTCTTGTAGGAAAGGATTCATATTCATAATCTCATTGGAGAATCTACAAGGCGACTATATGAAACACTTCGGCTAGTGACTATTCGATCAGGAAAACATTTCCTTGGGTCCTGATGAGGCACCAGAAACGTTCCCGAGAGGTAGGCTGAGCACGTTGAGCCTGATAAGAGGATAGAGAGATATCAGCCACAGAAGCTGAGACCCACTTGCTGGAGTACATGGGAGTGAACAGCTGTTGATGATCCTGCAGGATGGGTAGTCGTTTAGTGGTGTACAGCGCCCATATAAATTTGCTTCGGGTTATAGAGCTACAAACGGTTCAGTTACAGCACACTCCTTGGCCACACAGTCGTATGGGACCAGGTAAGTAACACAATGCCGAGTGCTGGGAGTAGCCTTGTGGCTGCAACAGTGCCTCACCCGATGTACAGGGGAACATGCCTGGTGGAAGAGGTCTTGCAGATCCGAGCCATCCGGCCAGCCTTGGCCACGTTCTGAAAATCCGACTGTCAACCTGAATGCCGCTCCGATTGGCATATTGATAGTGGAGACAGCGCCTAAAGTTGGATTTGGCCTAGGCACTCGCCTGGCAGCCTCTCGTTCCGTGGTAAGAGCTTCATGACAACTGTCACCCCAGACGCTCAATGCGATCTACACGCCCTATCCATGGATGCGCTGGGTATCCAGCCAGGAAAGGGCTCTATCTAATCCCCTTGGCAGGGCTGACAGCAGCACAGGGCCTGTCAAATCACCAAGCCGGATAAGCGCTACAATAGATTGCCCATGACTTGGCTGACGCAACCCTGCATACTATGTCCTTCCTTGATTTGTCGGTGAGTTAATCGCCGAGTGCATCCAGTTAGGCAGCATGAAAAAATACATGCGGGGTCGATAATAGCCTTGAATCGGAGAAGATACAAGATAACAACAATGCAGTCGCATCGCTCGTGACCAGTGCCAAGGCTCGGCAGATATGCCTCCGGGCTATGGATTGCTACCAATGGTTCCAGGGCACAGAACATCGGACCAAGGTCTCAAAAAGGGGAAGATGGCGAATTAAAGTTTGATTCAGCGCCGAATCTTGGATTCCTAAACCCTGCTATTCCCATTGGCTTTCTGATTAGCAAAAAAACTTCCCCTTCTCCGTTTGTTCCAGCGGATGCTTGTCAGGGCGCTGTTGTGATTGGGTCCTGCGCTGAGTCAGAAACAGGGGTTTGCCTCTTTCAACGCAGGATTTGTTTTGCCTCAGGAACGTCCCCAGGGGGAACCGTAGAAGTCACGAGTACCTAATCTTAACCGTGGGCATAGCGTGGAGATGTGATCCACGCCCCAAGCGCAAATTTGGCAAGTGGCAATCCAATAGCGCCGATGAAAAACTTCTCTCTCGCCAATTGGAGTCGCTCATGCGCCAAGGATACCCCAATGGATTAGAAACGTCTCATGTGTTTCCGCGAGCAACGGCCAGCCCAACCCAACCCGCATGGCTGCCATGGCCCTTGTGTCCGCAATAGTGGGCCAACGAGCCATGGCAATATGCGGGGGGCCATACAATAATGATCTTCGACATTTGGATCAGGCTGACCCGGAACTGCATGCATCGCCGTCTTTGCCTCCGGCAATTGGTGTGCCGTGAGCAGGTCGGAGATATAAGTACCAGGCGCCATTGTCTTTTCTCCCTTGCTGGAGTCGATAGCATCGTCCTCATAAATTTTCCTAGTCGACATGCATGGGACCTTCGCCTACCTCGCCCTCTTCCTGACCTGCTCCTTCGCGAGAAGTGTTGGGAAACCACACCAAAACACTGCCCGGACGACCGTTCAATATGCTCAGAAGCAGCCGCCATTGACCACACCTTGGACCGATGATGTCGGAACGAATCCGTGGCCCGAGTACCCTCGTCCTCAGATGGAACGAACTCAATGGAAGAACCTGAACGGCATCTGGCAGTATCAAAGCGCATCCAGCCTGAATGACAGCCAAAATGCGCCATTCGGCCAAGATCTCGCCCAAGAAGTCCTGATCCCGTCATGCCTTGAAAGTGGCCTTTCTGGTCGGTGTTCTATCCTCGGCTGATATTAGCCAGGACCGTGCTAACCCCCAGCAGGTATTCAAGGGACCAACACACTATACTCGTGGTTCCGGACCAACTTCACCGTTCCTAGCACGTGGGATGGGGAGAACGTGCTGCTCAACTTCGGAGCCGTGGACTATGAAGCCACTGTGTTCATCAACGGACAGCAAGCGGGCTTCCATCGTGGCGGTTACTTCCAGTTCACAGTTGACATTACACAGTATGTCGACCTATCGACGTCTAATGAGATGTTAGTATTTGGTCCCATTGTATGCCAAGGATCCCACTGACAAAGATAGGATTGTTTTCGTGCATGATCCCACCGACAGTGACGGTTATGTCATCCCCATCGGCAAGCAGCATCTCATCCCTTCGCATATCTTCTACACTCCATGCAGCGGTATCTGGCAGAGTGTATGGATTGAGACTGCTCCGGCGAACTATGTTACACAACTGGATCTCAGTGCTGATATGCACGGCCAAGGTGGGTAGTGAACATCTGATTCAGCTTTCCTGCTGCTAACGGAACATTAGTCAATGTCACTGTCCATAGCTCCTCCGGTAACGGCACAGCAGTCAATATCTCCGTTCTTGATGGAGACGATGTGGTTGGATCGGCCAGCGGCATTTCGGATCAGCCCCTACTATTCAATGTGTCCGATCCGAAGCTCTGGTCCCCAGATTCCCCCAACCTGTACAACGTGTCAGTCACTATGGGGCAGGATAAGATCTCAAGCTACACCGGATTTCGTACCTTTTCGAAGGGAACTGTAGATGGTGTCGTCCGGCCCCTGGTGAACGGGAACTTCACCTTCATCTTCGGAACGCTGGATCAGGGCTACTGGCCAGATGGAATCTATACACCCCCGAATCGTGAGGCTATGGTTTATGATCTCCAGTTCCTCAAGGACCTGGGCTTCAACATGGTCCGGAAGCATGTGAGTATTCCGACGCCAAATTAAAGAGCAGTACTGACAGTGTTGCAGATAAAAGTTGAGCCCGCGCTCTGGTATCGCGCCTGTGATGAAATGGGTCTCCTGGTGATCCAGGACATGCCATCTCTTCGGCCGCTGGAGACCGAGACGGACGCTAACGGGGTGACTCAAACGGTGCTGCCGAACGCTGACCAGCAAAACGAATTCGGTCGGCAGCTTGAGCTTCTCGTCAACCAGCTTAAAAGCTATCCTAGCATCTTCACCTGGGTAAGTCAACTGCATCACTGGCTGCTTTACTTACCGTGTCTGACTGTTTCCATCTTTATAGGTGATTTACAACGAGGGCTGGGGCCAAATCACCAGCTACTATCCCGAATTTAACCTGACGTCGATTGTGAAGCAGCTTGACCCCACCAGACTGGTTGACGCGACATCCGGCTGGCATGACCATGGTGCGGGTGACTTCAGTGTACGCCACAACCCGTTCAGCTCCAAATCATTCTTGACTAACGCTTCCCAGGACAACCATCATTATGCGAACCCTCAGTGTGGCACTCCTTTCTATTCCATCGACTCGACCCCGTATGATTCGAACCGGATTGGCATCCAAGGAGAATTCGGAGGTCTCGGTCACAACGTCTCGATCGACCAGTAAGTTTGCGAGCACCTAGACAAAAAGGACCACACTAATCAGCCACAGTCTCTGGAACAACCAAGAAGCCATCAACAGCATCAACCAGACCTATGAGGTTGATCTGGATCTCGACGCTTGGAACTATCGCAGCCACCTTCTGCTTTCCGAGCTCCAAGATCAGGTCCGTCTGTATGCCTGCAGTGCGGGTGTGTGGACTCAGACCGCGGACGTTGAGGGCGAGGTGAACGGGCTGATGACGTACGATCGGAGAGTCAAGCGCGTGGATGAGAGCCAGTGGAAGGCTGACATCCAAGGCCTGTATGATGCGGCGTCCAACCGGACCAATTCTTCATCGTCGAAGAACTGATGATTTTTGTGCAAGATTAGCATGTTTGGGGTACTTTTTGTGATATCCTTTTCTTTTCCAGTTTGAAGCGTTTGATAGACCCAATTTAGCCATTGATGACTGCAACTGATTTGATCTTGAGAGAAGTTCGAGTAGAGGAAGTCGCGTAGTCTGCCTGGTCCCGTGACCCCGACCTAGACGTAACACAGTACGGAGTATGGTAAGACGAAGTCACACAACTGTTGTTTGCTTTCTCGGGGCAACGGTGTTATTCACTTGCTGCAGGGACTAATAACACGCTACCAGCTGAGTATGCTATGCTTTCACCATGTTCATAAATATAATGAACATATTATGGTGCATGAAGGATCGAGCTAGCGAAATCAAGGACAATGAATGGGGATCTCTATTTCCGATTACTAATGATTAGTCTTGGGTATAGCACAATATATTAAGGAAGCCAGACATTGTTTGCAGCTCTGTGGACCATATAGGGAAATACGAACAGGGCACAAGAGGAACCAACAAGGCGTCGGAACACTTTCCGACCAACAAACCTGTGATTGACATGTGGAAGCGGCGGGTGACATCGGAGAATTCTCCGACCTGGGAGGTTGCATTGACAACGATATACCCTGGGCGTCAAGTGGCGTGATCTGCATCCAAGGATAGGACCAATATCGGGCATTTATCGATGCATTAGATCCTTTGATGGGCTAATGAGTGCCTATATTCAACCTCATGCGATGCGCGGGGTCGGTTGGACGGGATTATGAGAGACCGAGACATCCGCGCGCAATGGGCTTGTGCTACGCTGTGGTTGTTTCTTTGGTTGAGGACGCAACCTCGTAGCTTGACGCTAGTACATGACTCGTGCCAATCCTATCTTTCGCTTATATTGAGACGAGCATCCTAATTTCCGGGGTAGTCGAGCTGCTAAGCAGCTAGAAATCTTACGTGGTATAGTATGTCAGTCATAGACTGTATGATGACGTGGAAGGCGTAATTCCCCGGTATCGGGATACAAAGTGATTTAGCGGCTCACTAAGGCAGGTCATAGTACGGATACCAATGTTGGCTAATGAGATCCCAACTAACAACCTAGAGCGAGCCTTCAGCTTGGTGTACGGAGTATGTTAGTGACTCTAATTGGTAGACCGGTCTCGTGACGATATCTTTCAGATTCGCGCGTTTCGGACTCAGCATTTCCGACGAGCTTTCTGGCTTCGCTTGGCAGAAGAGACCTGTGCTAGTATCATCATAATTGCGGGACAAAAGGCCTCTTCCCATTCTGGCGGCTCGTTGTTCAGCATCTGATGTGGGTTGCACATTATCCCAGCGTGGAGCCTCAGCTAGCTGGCTACACAGTAGGGGGACTCTGCCCTACCTGCGGGGCATGGAGGTGCCACGAGTATTGTTTGTGACCATACTGTACACAGCCCTGAGCGATTCGGGTGTAAAATACTGTTTAATACGGTCTCGATCACTATATCCCGCCTTATGGACCCCGACCTCATTCCGGGGTGATGCGGGGAAGCAGGAAACGACAAGACCACGGCGTCGGGCTGGTCCGTCAGCTTTCCCTTCCAACTGCACTGCTACATGACCAGCCTTGCTCCGTTCCCCAATCCCGTGGATCCACGCCCGGTCTTCTTCGCTAACTCCTATGACAAGCACACATAAGCCTTATCAACGCTTGGTTCTTATCCCCGTTGTTTCTGGGTCCTTGCGCCTCCTCCCGTATGGAGCCCAACAAGCTTCTCCCATGTGGCTCTCCAGTACATCCCACGAGTATGAAGTCTCCAGGGCGTTATACAGGTGGAGCTGGGGGAGGAGCATCCGGGGAAGAACAAAAGAAACCGCGGTCAGTCATCCGTCTAGCTTACCATCCATCCTCGCTGATCCTTTCTTCATCGAACCCAGGTGACATTGATCCCTCGATCCCTCTGGTGGGTTGGTCCTCACAGTCACCCTAACCAACCTGAACTGCCACCAAACTTTACTGCGTCCCCAGAGGGTTTCAGGCCGTGCTCGGACCAGGATCCCGATCCCTCTCACATCCGGAGCCAGGTTCATCGTATCATCACTTGACCTCATCGCCCAATCAGCGATTGGGTACCTCCGCCACGAGACGCGTCGATGCACTGGCGAAGATCGCTGGGTGGCCCGACCACATACAACGGTAAGTTCCTGGTCCTGGACAGTGGCACGACTGGTCCAATTTGCAACTCCAGAAGTTTTTGTCCCATAATGCGGGGTTCGCCCTTTCCCCCCGAGTATGACTCCTGGCTGACGCACTTTCTCGGAAGGTATATATTAGGTGACAACCGCCTACATCTATTTACCCCTCGGCTTATTCTTTCGTTTTCTCCCGCGGGGAAGCCTGGATCAGTGTTTAGCACCCGACAACAATCATGTTGATTGGTAACATCTACGTGATTGCGGGCGTCGCCGTAGTCGGCGGCGGCCTGTTTGGCTTCGACATCTCTTCGATGTCCGCCCAGCTCAATGAGAACTCCTACCTATGCTACTTCAACCAGGGTCCTGAAGGACCCCCCTTCAACGACAGTGAGAATTGCTCTGGCCCCACCTCCCTCAACCAAGGTGGTATCACCGCGGCCATGGCAGCCGGCTCTTGGCTGGGCGCCTTAATTTCTGGTCCTCTTTCGGATCGTATTGGGCGTAAGGCGTCCATCATGACTGGTTGTGTGATCTGGTAGGTTGATCGCTTGAGCGTTCGCCAGTTACACTGCTGACCGCTGGTATGGTTTAGGCTCATCGGCTCAACGCTTATTTGCGCCTCCCAGAACATTGGCATGCTTGTCGTAGGTCGGATTATTAACGGGCTCTCGGTGGGAATTGAGTCTGCGCAGGTCCCCGTCTACATTAGTGAGCTCTCGCCTCCTTCCAAACGTGGCCGCTTCGTCGGTATGCAGCAGTGGGCGATTACATGGGGTATTCTCATCATGTTTTAGTAAGTGAAAGACATGTGACGCCTATGAAACGCCCAGCTAATTGGTCTCCCAGCATCTCATATGGCTGCTCATTCATTGGGGGCCAGAAGTCTTACAACTACAGCACGGCATCCTGGAGAGTTCCCTGGGGTCTGCAAATGCTTCCCGCCGTCTTCCTCTTTTTCGCCATGATGCTGCTTCCCGAGTCTCCGCGCTGGTTAGCACGGAAGGACCGCTGGGAGGACTGTCATAGGGTCTTGGCTCTGGTTCACGCCAAAGGTGACATGGGCCACCCCTTTGTTGCGCTTGAGATGCAGGATATCCGGGATATGTGCGAGCTTGAACGCCAGTATAAAGATGTGACCTACTTTGATCTGTTCAAGCCCAAGATGATCAATCGCACCATGATTGGTCTGTTTATGCAAATTTGGTCGCAGCTGACCGGCATGAACGTGATGAGTACGTGTACCCC
This sequence comes from Aspergillus ibericus CBS 121593, assembly GCF_003184845.1. NCBI lineage: Eukaryota > Fungi > Ascomycota > Eurotiomycetes > Eurotiales > Aspergillaceae > Aspergillus > Aspergillus ibericus. Next base: position 107,783 of record NW_020292150.1, read on the forward strand.
GTCTCCAATTCTCAGCCTCTCGATCATGAAGGCAAGGACATAATCCACTGACACCAATATTAGTGTACTACATCACCTATCTATTCGCTATGGCTGGATACACCGGCAATGCTACATTGCTTGCTTCCTCCATCCAGTATATTATCAATGTGTTCATGACACTTCCGGCTTTGATCTGGATGGACCGATGGGGACGTCGTTATCCTCTGCTCGTTGGCGCAGCCTTAATGGCCATTCTCATGTATGCGAACGGTGCCATCATGGCAGTACACGGTGTTGTTGTTCCTGGCGGCATTAATGGTGTTGCAGCCGAGTCCATGCGGCTCCATGGCGCTCCAGCCAAGGGTTTGATCGCTTGCACATACCTGTTCGTCGCATCCTATGCGCCTACATGGGGTCCTGTGTCATGGACATACCCTCCCGAGCTGTACCCATTGCGCCTACGTGGTAAGGGAGTTGCTCTTTCGACCTCGGGCAACTGGGCCTTTAACATGGCCTTGGGACTGTTTACTCCCACGGCCTTTTCCAACATCCGTTGGAAGACGTATATCATGTTTGGAGTGTTCAACACGGTAATGTTCCTGCATGTGTTGTTTTTGTTCCCCGAGACGGCAGGCAAGACACTTGAAGAGACTGAGGCGATGTTTGAGGATCCCAACGGCATCAAGTACATTGGTACCCCTGCATGGAAGACGGGAATCAAGACCAGGCAGCTCGAGCAGTTGGAACATGGTCATGTGGACGTGGAGGCAAAGATTGAAACGCGCCACGCGGAGACATCTGAGACTGTCCACAAAGCCCAGGAGGAGACAGCGTGAGCCGAATAGCAGTATTAGGTATGGTGTGAGGGGTGGAATGTGCAGGCGAACCGGATGGGATACCCTTTGATTTTGAGCTAATGCGTTGCTTGAGTGTCCAAAGGTCATGGTTCATACGAAGATGCAGAATAATACGATGGGCAAGCCCTGCGCAAGATGGTAATTTAGCTCTAGTTATACGGGGAACTCACAGTATGAATTATGTCAATTCGATCCATGATACATTATTCAAGGATGACGGGTTTGACAGCCCACTTTGATAGCGAATTCTGTACCAGCATTGTGATGGTGCGTTATATACAAAAGAAAAGAGATTCCTTTTCGATTCTAGATTAAGGAGACCTCTCTGCTGGACTTCATATAGACTCCCATGTAAGCTTTGAATCGAATATAGCACGGTTTGCTGGACTTGCGTAGAGCCTGAGTCGAATGCGAAAAGAACTCCACTTAGGCGCCTATGTGCGGCGCTCTCACCAGCCGTATATCATAACCATCAATCCTTGTCCCCAATCCAATTCATTCCACGTCAGTATCGCCTCCCAGCATGATGGATCAGTGCACAAGCATATCTTGATAAAAGACCCGTTGAAGACTTGTTAGTTGAATCTTTGAAGCGTATTCACCTCCGTTATTGCTATCATGGGAAACTTTGAATGACATCGTCCTTTGCGCATCTTGCTTACTACCCCGATAAGCCTGATCTTCATACTCATATCTGCTCATATGATAGATTCCTACCTAGATAGGCAGTATGTGTGGATTCAAGTGCGCACCCAGGGGGCCTTGGTCTCGTGACCCTCTGCCACCATGCGGTCGTGGCTTCCTGTTTCCATGCAGCTCTTCCTGCCGCGCAGTAGGAGAAACTGCCAGCAACCCCTTTCCACTACCTAATATTCCGCCGAAAGGATACTCATGTCTTCAGCTGATTCCAATTGAGGAGAGCCAGCTATTGATATTGCTCTGCTTTATTCGTTCATTCGTTTACATCTCACCACAATGTTTCCAGTCGCTGTGTCTCGAACAGGCCTACGCGTGGCAGCTGCCCCAATTTTACGAAAATCGGCTCGAAATCTGTACTCAAGACAGCGTCCAGCTTCATCATGGAGCCGGGCAAGAAAGATTGCAGTCGGATGTGGTATTGTCACGCCGGGAATTTGGTATCTGATGAAACGTCGCACTGACATGGTCCATGATGATGTGGCCGATGATGATGTGGCCGACGATGATGTGACCCTCGGTGGTGCGACCTACGATGATGTTACTCATGACGACGCAACCCAGTACGATGCGCCGTATTTTCGAGGCTTGCCATCCAATCGCTGGGAAGTTGGGCCAGAAATCTCCAGAGACCAAGTAGCAAGCATTTTATCCGAGGCAGCATATTCGTTTCCGGTCAGACATGTCACGGGTGTTGTGAGGTATGATGGGGCACAGGTAGCCTCCAACATCCCATGTGAAGACCAGTTCATTCATGACAAGTTTCCATCACCGTGGAATGATGGCAACTACTGGATGACCTGGGGTATCTTTGACGGTCACATGGGCTGCCAAACAGTCGTGTTTCTGAGGGAAATCCTATTGCCTTTTGTTCGGCACAGCTTGTGTCAGCTGAGGCCCCGTTCAGGCGAGGAAATAGTACCTGAGGAACTGGTTCAAGACGCAATCATGCAAGGATTCGTGAAGCTCGACGATTCGATTATCAAAGAAGCCTACTATATGTGCCAGAGGGAAGAGACGTTGCCAGTGAAGGTGAAGAAATTGGCTCCCGCATTCAGTGGTTCATGTGCATTGCTATCTGTATGATCCTATTGCAAGCACATTGCATGTGGCATGTACCGGTGATTCCAGGGCAGTATTGGGGCAGAAGGTGGACGGCCAGTGGGTGGCAACACCTTTATCAGTGACCAGACCTGTTACAACGGCAGTGAGGTTGCTAGGATACTCAATGAGCATCCCGGTGAAGAATACATCGTTGGCAATGGACGTGTATTAGGTCTTGGAGTGTCACGGGCTTTTGGTGATTGTCAATGGAAGTGGCCTATCGACTTCCAGAAGGAAGTGCAACAGCGGTTTTATGGCCCAGTACCTACTCGGGCTGTTCAAACACCCCCGTATCTGACGGCTGAGCCTATTGTCACAAGCACCAAGATTGACCCCGAAAGCCCTTCCTTCCTTATCATGGCAACGGACGGCTTATGGGGTTTGGTCTCCAGTGAGCAGGCAGTCAACCTGGTAGGGCGATGGTTGGAATCGGGAGCACCCGGGAAGGGCACTGACCCCGAGCCAACCTATGAACCGTTCGACTTTGGTCCATTCTGGAAGGACATGGATTGGAAGTTTGTGGAGGAGAGAGAAACAGTCCAGGATGACAATGCCGCCGTGCATCTACTGCGTAATGCTCTTGGAGGAAATCACCACGAGATGATAGCAGGCCGTCTTGCCTTCGACCACCCATCCTCGCGGCGTGTACTAGACGATATGGCTGTGCAGGTGGTTTTCTTTAACAACGACGGCATTGAGAGTAAGATCATCTCAAGTGATACTTGAGCGTCGTCTTTTTCCAAGCCTGGGGCTGGCAAGTCCTCCCTGGAGCATGGTGATTTAGCGGCCGGAATGACCGCACGGGTTTATGATTCTTACAATGCAAGCAATTCGGTTATCAATGGGGACATGAAGTACATCGGAATGCCGAAGAAATACGTTTGTGGACGGAGATCAAACTATCGTCAGTGGACTTCGCCCGCATTTTAGATAGTCAGTGGTAGATAGTAATTGATGCTTTAGCCTTGAACAACCTGCAATGGACGAAAAGAACTGATTCTTAAGCACCCCGTACTCTCAACCCACTAACCAAATTGGTCGAATGGCCTGGGTCTAATCAGGATGGAGCCCATGGCTTAATCCCGAGATATATGGCGGTATCGGCGGAACATACAATTTCCCACTACCCCTTTTGTGCCATGTGGAGCCCGACTAGCCTGTCATTTCCATGGAATCACCCGATCGCCGGTGAAGTGATGGGGAGAACCACAGCGGCACGGGTGAAAGAGTGGTACGCTAGGGAAGATGTAAGAGATACAACTTGAGAAATGGAGCTCACCAATAGTGTCTGGAGAGACAATGAAGCTCTCACTGTGAAAGGAGATCACGTGATCTCGGACCTAGCCACATAGTCACCTCCCCCGTCGCAACTGAGACCCCGCCCTGGCAGGAGTCCTATTAGTTAGCCCCCAAATCTGCCTTGAAACTAGTGCGACAAAGGCCTTGGCTCAAGTCTGAATATGGGAAAGCGTTGTGAAAGACCAAATTGTTGCAGCCTGAAGCAGTTGTCGCAGGTTTACATCAGTCCGATCACATGATCTCAGACTGTCTAAGAAGCAAACAGACGCAAGATAAGTGCATGATTCATTCCTCGGCGAGTCACCATATTTGAGAAATCGCTCACCACGCTCATCATGCATACATTCTCAGGACCAAACCCCATTCCTACCGAGGTCATCATCAACATATTCGGGGAACTTTCTCTCCCGGATGCGCTCCACTTGGCCGCGACTTGCCGTCGGCTGCGCCAGGTCTTGAGTGAACATACGCCTACCATTTACAAACGCCTACGCAGAAAGATCCCATGTGAGCGCTACGCAAGAGTCCTACTAGCAGATCAAGGAGGCCTGGCACTTTATTCTTCTTCAGTGACTATTCGGGATCTTTTACGATTGAGACGCAACTCTCGTATGGTGGAGAAAGCAATCGAGCTGTTTGATCGTGATATTACCCCAAATATTCGGAGTGAGTAGACAGATCAATAAGCAGTCATATAAATAGATATTTGCTAAATTATATATTATACAGTCCCTCTCACGAGCATCGATGACGAATTCTACGGAGGAAAACCACGTCCGTTGCATTTACTTCCATCAGAACGTCATCGGTTCACTCGAAGCTACTACCAATTTTGGAGTCTTTTACTTCTCGATCGACCATCTCGACAACAGCGATATCAGAGGATGTTGCTCAAGCACCTATACATGGTATATGAAATGGTTGATCTGAACCAGCTAATTGGCGATGAATTGGTATCTTCCTTTGCTGATGAGAAACGATGCGAACTCTCTCAAGAACTAACCGACTATCTCCATTATCTCTACTATGATATTCATGGAGTTGACTACATCAATTTCTCAGGGCACAGCATTTCTATGCGTACGCGAGGTCATGCAGCTATATGGGATCATTGCCAGCCTGATTTCAAGAAAATCGTTTGCTACCAGTGGCGAGATCCAGAGAAGAAACCTGTCAAGGAGGAAGAGGTGTGGGAGCATACAACTGATGAGGAATGAATTCATGTTTCGATTGTTCGGATGGTTGCCAATCTAGGAGCTGTTAGAGGTACCTAGGACTTTCAACAATTTAGCCGCACTTCCTAGCCTAGCTCGTATGTTCCTCAAAGGCTATTACATAGTTAGTCGGGAATTAGCTCATATCTTCCACATCTTTGTGCACTTGACCAGCTGTACATAGCTTCCTTTGTTTCTCTCTATTTCTCATTCCTTGCGTTCAGGAGGATGTGGTGATAAGATTCAGTCAACCAACCTGCCTCGTTATATAGAAGTCTCCGGTGGGACATTTTGTACGTGCTATATCAGAAAACCGCCGAAACAATGCCGCATCAGAATGATCGAAGTAGTAAGTGCTGCATTTTCGCTTTATCATAATGGCTTAGTTTGAAATTGTACGGTGATTAACAAAGACATCTACAATGATGTTAGTATAACTGGGATGGTGGAGGCGAGAGGCGGGTCCTTAAAGGTGACAGTGCAAAAGGTCAACATTTCTCCAAGATGGAAAGAGGTGAAAAGAGCACTCTACTACATACACTCCGTCCCCTTGAATGCTTTGGCTAGTATACATGCTATATGAGCCCATGGTTACAAAGATTGAGTACATACGACCACAGGGTGTGGAAAATAGGGCTTCCCGTCCGCTCAGCCGTACTCAAGCCACACGCCGGGAGGTTAGTAGTTGGGTGGGTGACCACCAGCGAATCCCTTCTGTTGTATGTATTTTTTCTTTTTTGTTTGGGAGCATAAGACTCTCAATATAATCGTCTTAGTTTTTCTTGGTTCATCCTTCCAGATCTCGGCGTATTGATAGCAGACCCAACTGAGCCGAATGCTAACAGTGGGCTCTTCGGTATTATTTCCAGCCACCAAGATGTTGCGGGTCTACTTGTATATAGCAGCCGGAGCTCATTGATTGTACTACTGCCGAGATGCAAGTTGGAATCTTACCTATTTATCGATTATAACTATTATAAAGCCGAGCATCTCTTTGATTTGTTAACAACGCAAATTACGATCGGTCAAGAAACGGACTGTTGAGTTGCCGAGGCCAATGATCAGTAATCCTTCGCCACCTCTGTTGCTTACCAATGTTTGGGTCACAGTTCTATTGAACTATACCCAGCATTGATATAAAGAGTTAAGGATACATCAATGGATTATATGTGCCATATTTTATTTCATCCATCTATTCAAGTTGAATCTATTCAAGTTGACTTCATCGATCGTTGACAATATGAGTCTCAACTACAAAGTCTTCAGCAGCACACGTCCCGGCGTGAACCGGTCCACACCAGCCGGTCGCGATCATCTCAAGTGGGTGCCGACCACTTCGACCTTAATATTTGGTCAAAGGGACGCAGTGCTGGTCGATACCCAGTTAACCAAGGCTGCTGCGAAGGACTTGGTGGACTGGGTGGTAGGTACGGGAAAAAACCTCACGACTATTTATATCTCCCATGCCCACGGCGATCATTTCTATGGCACCGGTGCCCTCCTCGAGAAATTTCCAGAGGCAAAAGTCTTGGCTACGCGCGAGACTGTTTCTCGGATGGTCGAAGCCATAAACCCAGAAGGCATGGACGGCTTTTGGAGAAAGCTCTTTCCTGGGGAGATCCCAGAAAAGCTCGTGATGGCTACACCTCTTGAGAAAGACCACATCATGTTGGAAAACGAGCGATTGGAAGTAGTTAGACTGGGCCATACAGACACCGATGATACAACGGCTCTCTGGGTGCCTACAATTGGCTTGGTAGTCGCGGGAGACGCGGTCTACAACAACACGCACCCGTTCCTTGGAGAATCAAAGTCCCAGGAGGCCAGATCGCGATGGGTGGCAGCGCTCGACAAGATCTTGACCCTTGGACCAAAAATTGTGGTTGGTGGTCATAGTGATCCAACCAAGGGATATTCTCCCGATGCCGTCCAAGCGACCAAGGATTACCTGAATGACTTCACGCGACTGGATGGACAAACGTCCTCTCCCGAGGAATTGTATTCCCGAATGTTGGAACTGCATCCTACTCGATTGAATGTCGGCTCGCTATGGGGAGGTGCAATGGTTGTGAAGAAATAGCTCTATATATGGCCTCAATGTTGACTGAGTAACTAATGGTTGGTTCACTCCGCCATGATTTACTATGAGCTCAATATAACCGGAACGTATTCCTATATATTCCTGATGAAATATCTACGAATATTGCTATTTGCTGTTACCAACAAGTCATAATGCACGTCTATGTACTGTGTAGCATAGATCGACTTTCGCAGCCTTGATGTAATGATATGGAATTGAAAATTGGGCATCCCGAGCTGTCAATAGTAATTTTATCTCTCGAATCATTATCATTTGTGTCGGGCCTGGTATCTTGTCAAGTATGTCGCAACTTCCAAATGCCATACGATGAGTCATAGACGACGGTAAATTATGGACGATGTGGACTCTCCAAATGCGAGAAAGCACTATTTGCAACAAAAAGGATGTCAAAGTTGGGTCACATTTTCTCTATCCAGGAAGATCATTGAGAGTTCAATCTGGAGCTTGTTGCAGCTGTCGCGGCCTAAGAGCCAAATCACTTTTCCAGGAACTCAACCCGTCCCCGGTGTCAATATCAAGCAAGAAGTATAGGCAATAAGGAATTATCCAATGCATTTTGACCGAAATCCATAAGTAAAATCAATCCTTACATAATGTTGTCACCGGCGGAATGTTGTTCAATGGTATATATCTAAGCGTTTATTTGGATTGACTTCTAGTTTTTTTATCTCTATATATCTCTACGTACGTGCTGTCTACTATATTGATTAGGAAGACATTAAGTTTACTTTATTATTTGAAAACTTAATATTTTCTGACTAGTGTTAGAGTCGGAAACATCAAACAATACAGGTTATCATATATTTCTATTATTTTATGTTGGGACACATATCTCTCCGTCGCCTGGTTTGACTAGACGCGATACATCGTTTCTGGTCTAGTGTTTAGTGCACTAAGATATATTTATATGTCAAGCACTAAAGGTGTTTTTTAAACCAGAAATTAACAGGTTAGTATAGCTATTTCACATTTTGTTTGTATTAATACTATCAGTTAAACATATCTCAAACTACCGGATATAATGCTAATGTAAAGATATCTTGATTCATTAGTATATTCTATCGTATTTGTAGGCTATAGTATATTTTCATGTTCATACGGCAGAGTCACCTTCCATTCAATCAGATAGATAAGGCAGCCTGGAGATTGTCAGCTGTTCATCCTCCAGGTGACTAGTTCATCATCTTGAAAATCTAGTTGATCAGATAGATATTCGTATAAGGGAAAAAACACCCCTCACGTACATGGTCCGACAAGATGCTAAACACGGATGGCGTGCGTTTATGACCGTAATAACCAGGGATGGGGGCATGCGATGGCGTTCTTCCCATGGGCCGAGGTATTGAAGCTGCCTCGACCACCAAGCTGAATTGGATCGATGAGGGGCGAGGTAATGGTGGGTCAAATGGTAGGTCAGCTAGTTATTCCTGAATATATTTGGTGAACCTCGAGGAGCCTACTGGTCCACTGAAAATGAGGTTGCAGAGTTAACGATCCCAGAACTAAGAGACCGGTTAAGCGCTTGTTAGGTTGAGCATTCAGCAATGGCGTCATTCAGGTGAAGCCAAAGAATCTGAAAAAGAATTTTCTCGTAATGTGTGGACAGTGTCCTCGTACTGTAATCAGTTATCTCGCTGGTCGATGATCCCGGGCGCTGCACATATACATAGATAGCAGATGTATTATTTATAAGATAAATAGGTGCAGCTGTTATAGGAAACGATTTACTTCCATTCTGAATAGTTCGTTGACTTTAACCGGTCTCGGGTAATCGGTCAACTTCTTGAGGACGGGGATATTTCCTATGTCAGTCCAGGATGTCGGGCACTTCATTCAGTTTTAGGGAAAAATCCCACCATCTTTGTCGGACAACCCTCTATGTATGGTGAACAGAGACATCGATGACTGACTACATAGTAAATTATCCTCAGCTCATCCGCAGCTGAACAAATGAGTTCAGACAAAACTACATTACAGAGGTAAGCCCTGTGCGGTAACCATAACAAGACCTCGTATATAATTAATTCAGCAGCTCCATAGCACTGATTGCTACGAGAGCGTTCTGCGCGATATTCGGTTACTCCTTTGTCTTCTGCCCGTGGCTCTCTGATATTATCTCGGTTGGTGATTCAGCTGAGCTCATCACTTAAATACTTGGACTATCGGTAACCTCCGCATGGTGCTAGCTATAGTAAGTCCCATCTTCGACGAATTAGCTCTTCCAAGGGCATATGAGTTTACACTTAAAATGGACTGCAGCCTTCAGCTCGATGTGCGCTTCATTGCAATTGTGGGTATAGACATATTAGTGACCTGCGCATTGAAATCCACCAATCCGATCTATTTTCCGTCACCGTCTTGGGACTGACTGCTTTGTATGAGAAACTAACCGCGGGTTACGTCCGTCAGCTTCACGCACGATCCTTAGGAATATTTTCCATCATATAGGCTACTTCAGTGCCGATGCCTTTCTCCTTCCGATGCAGTACGGTGGCTAGTAGTAGTCATGGCAGGGAAAGAATTAATCCATGTGCAACTGGAACAATGCTTTGTGTAATAGTCTGGCTAGTCATTATATTAATCAGTCAGTCATTATCTTCCCTGTTCAGGGCACAGACATCCTCAAATTCATGGGTTACATGCTCTGATTTGTTGACCATCAGATCTATCTGGCTTAGAAAGTCTCCGGCAGAGCAATCCAATCAGATGACATTCGAAATTTGGTTGGAACAGAGAGCAATATCGGCAGTCCTTAGTATGTATATTTATGTAGCAAGACCACCGCTAGCATGCAATGTAACCTAGTCCCACTCAATCATAGCCAATAGGATTATATGGCTCTGAAGGAATGTTCCCAGCTCCATTGATTCATCAACTGGTAGTGAGATGCATCAGCAATCGCCGATCAAAGCTGGGAAGCTGAAAGCAACCAATATCACACTCCCTTCTATTCCCTGTCATGCATTCAAGCATCTTCCGAAACCCCGCCTCTACTTGAAGTCGACCTCGACGGCTCAGCCGTACGCGGGTTTCCACCCTTCAGCCGAATCACGCAACATCTCTTGGCGCGTAGGGCGATAGGTCCAGGGAGCAGAGACAATACTCTGTTGTATCGCGATCATGAGAGAAGCAAATCCAGACCGTATACATACAGACTATGTATGTACATCTGAGCCTTCTGTGACCAGTAAACCGCCCGTGCTGCAATATACCATGGCACCGAAGTATGCAAGTGCTGGCGTATTTAAGGATAGAAGGTGTGCTCGTTCTTCCTTCCACCCTCACAATCTCATCTCCCCATTGAGTGTACCCCCCCGCAATCAAAACAATGAATTATCTTTTCTTCCTCTTTCTCGGGCTCTTCCAACTGGCATGTGCTGCCCGATCGGGCACATATGATGCTGGCTGGCCGGTGGGCGATGCTACGTGGAAGCAAACTGATTCGGACTTCGAGAAGGAAACAGGTATCAGCCAATACAAACTCTTTGAAGTTGATGGCTTGATCTACAAGTACCAACTCGATATTGTTGTGAGCGAAGTGCAAGGAACTTTTGGGAGTACATATTACTTCATCGATGCCACCGACCGATACTCTCTTACTGTTTTCCTTCCTGGCGTGCATACAGTCAGCTACAACTCCGACGATCCTTATATTCTGTCGGTGAAGGTCGTGGAAGGCTAGTGATAGTGAGTACAGCATAAGTTTGACTGATAGCGCCAGGCTGACAAGCACGATAAGATTCCATTATCAACGCTGCCCGCCACAGACCGTGAAAATTTTAGTCCAACTGGGCTGCTGATAACAACGAATCTTACTTCAACAGTCTGACGCCTAGCTTGGTACGTGCATTCAACATGCAGTAGGGGGGTGGCCGCGCTATTTGAGACATAAGTGATGTTGTACCCACCGGGCGTTCGAATTTGAGATCCGCTCTTTCTTTTCGATAGCTATCTGCTACTATCACTATTGTTCTTATATCTCGAAGGCTGTTCGTGCCTCAAAGATTGCATGTAGCCCCCATAGCAAGTGTCAACTCATAGTTGAATTACATCACAATCTTTCCATTCAATCGGCCCCCTTTCTCTAATTCCACTCTGAAGCCTGTCTCTGCCTCTGTTTGCTAGCAGAAGAGTATTACAGTCTTTAGGTATTTGGCGGCCTTCCGGATACTGTTGTTGTCTGTACTCCGTAAGTACTAAGCCATGTGATCTATTTTTTCCTCATAGAAAATTATTGCTGCAGTCCCTTCTCTAATCTTATTATCTTCATTTAGTACTGCTGCTTTCTTGACGCTATTGACTTTGAGTGGATAAGTATCATTCTAGAGCATCTAGATTCCTGCGCTAACCATTACTTCTGCAATGTTCCTAACCAGCTGGTGTTCGGCTTCATTTCGGCAAGCAATTCGGATCTGGTTGGTGTTCTTTGGGCCCACCGTAACTGCGCGATATCGCCAGTTGGGAGGTTTTCCTTTGTCCGCACTCTTTCCTCAATCGTCCAATGAGTATCATGCCAGGTACAAGACACACTGTATAGTTCTCCTCAATACCACTAGAATGGTAGGCATTGCCTTTGTGAAGACTGGCACTTGCTGTGCCTCCAGATAATAGCTAAAGACCGGACTTTTCACCATTGGTATGTTTGATTTCGATTTCATACAGGACATACCTATGTTGTTATTACTCAGCATTGGTCTAGTGGACAGGCTAGCAATGGGACTTGTAACGGAAAGTAATCCGCAGCTATCCTCGATAGAAGAGTGGGAAGATCGGATAAAATCATGGGAAGGGTATAATAAGAGGTCAACGGTTGGGTACAGAAACCAAAGAAGGAAAACGAGTGCGACAGGTACAAAGTGCAGTTATATTAACATTTCCGCTTTTACCCAATAAGATAAGCGGCCCATGTGTAATGGTGATGATTGTATGAATATCGAAGAATAATATAACCGTGCGGGATTTGATCTCAGTTTAACCGTACACACTATAAAAACTAGTGCATGGGAAGGTGGGGGTAGCTTAGCCCAAGATCTCCCCAACGAGTATGGCTGAATTGTACTACTTTGTAGATTCCGAGCGGTCTTGCTAGACTTGGTACCGGTGTTCTTACCGAGTATAGTAAAACACTCCATCCTATTACCAACCATCTAAGTATCTAGTGGCTAGGGCTTCATTTGTCCCATCTTTCAGCCTCCGAGACTGAAGTTTCTCCGGGAAGAAGGGAAAATATTAATCGTTCCGTTCCACTTGAGAAATGCAATATTGATGAAAAGGTTTCTGAAAGTATTTGCTAGATACCCTGTGAACGGGATAATGATAACGCTGTGAATGGATTTACATCAAAATAGCTGCAAGTTATATAACCAACTACATCGATCAGCGAACACAGTCCCCTAAGTTCGGCCGTAGAATGAGACTTGATGGCATAGATACTGGCAACTCAGTTCTTGATGAATGCCGATATCTCGAATCAGATCGTCAATTATCCGTCAATTACAATCTAGCGGATTTGGTTGATGGCAGATGATCTAGTACATGTGTGGGCTGCAGTAAGGCTGTCTCGGCACGGGGGTATTTTCGTATATTGTCAGTGTGAGGGGCGAGGAGTGGGTAGAAAATCAAGATCACCTGTTGTAATTCAAAGGAAGCTTGATTATTATTATTCAGAGGGAAACATGAGGCTATATATACAACGAGAAGATCAACTTGATTAGAAATCAAGTTGATTCTTCGTATACATACTTCGGGATTAATTCCGATGGTTTGGCTTGGTTCCTGATCTGCACCAGCCTCATATTACAACACTTTTCCTGACCCGAGTGGCAGAATGGAAGAGCTTACTGCCCCATGCGGTCTGGGATAGCAGGATCTCAGATTATGGAGATCTTACCGACTATTCGGGAGTAGTTTCACTGCGCGCTATGTATTTACACGACCTTCATCAATGATCACCATGCACAGTTACCGATCAACATCTCTTCGCAGGACCGGAAGGAGCTGAAGAACGTCTTTGAGGGCCTTATTAGGAAAGACGGGCGCCCGGCCAATCCCGCCGTTCCCTTCGATGCGCCAAGGTATGCTCCCACACCCTCAACATCTCCAATTACCTCCATAAAGGCTGAGTCCGGTTTGCTATTCACCAACAATGGCCAGGTGCAATACTGGGGCGAGATTCCCCAAATATTCAATATAACAATCTTTGACCGAGCTAAGGATAATATTAAAGATCTCGTCCTCACTAATACGTGGCCTAAGTTTGTTCGAAGTTACGGTATCGCAGTTGAGGTTGATTTACTAGCAAAAAGCTAGAATCTTACGTGTTGGTTTGGGAATGAGGTTGTTAATAATAAAACATAAAGTCGCCCGAAGGATCTTATCTGATGAGCCCATCAGATATGATGCCTCGGTTGACCCGCCAATGACGACCGGCCGCGGTGCGACTAACGCAGGGGTCCACCGCTCGGACAGCGCCGATAGGATCAATGCCCGTCGCTCGCACACTCTCTTCCCGGCTCAGCTCACTTCCTGACCGTCTCCGTTCTCCTGCATCTCACCCATCCACCGCCTCCATGTAGTAGCTCAGTGCTGAAGCGCTGGCCGCTGTCGGTCGGCCTCACATTCGAACCTGTTTGTTCCTTCGACTTTGAACTTTGAAAGGCTTCGCGTCGCGGGCCACGTTCACCATGCTCGGGTTCTTGCGGAGCAAGTATCACGAAGCCCGGGAGATCCTGGATGAAGTCCGTCGCACGCACCCAGCAGATTCAGTTCCTGTCCCACGAGAGGATGGCTATGAACCCATCCCGGAATCTCCTGACTTGACGTCGCCGGAACATACCTCGCATGGAGTAGCCGAGATCGAAGCTTTGGCTACCGCCTGGTCCACGCGCACGTTGTACACTGGATACGTCTTGTAAGTATTCTCGGCGTTGGGGTGTTCTCTTGCTAACTTCTCAGGGTGTTTGTGATCTTCTTCGTCAACTCCCTACAGCAACAGACAACCAGCAGCTTGAACCCCTATGTTTACTCCGCTTTTACCGACCACTCTCTAATCGCGACCACAAATGTGCTCACGAGCATCATCGGGGGAGTGTCAAAGCTCCCCATCGCCAAGCTGATTGATATTTGGGGGCGCCCGGAAGGGTTCAGCGTCATGGTTGGACTCTGCACGCTGGGTAGGATCTCTCATCCTCCATCAACATCCTTGCTGATCGTCCAGGACTCGTGCTCATGGCCCTCTGTCGCAACATCGAAACCTACATAGCCGCACAGGCATGTGCCCCGTACCCTCGGTCGACCTTTTCTAACTCCACACCAGATCATCTATTGGGTCGGATACAACGGCATGGACTACGTCCTGCATGTCTTCCTCTCCGATACCACTGAGCTCCTCAATCGAGGATTCGTGTACGGCATGGCATCCTTTCCCTACGTGGCGACCACCTTTGCCGGACCTGCTGCAGCACAGGTCTTCTACCAAAACGATGCTCTCTGGTGGGGATTCGGCACCTTTGCCATCCTGACACCAGTGGTGACTGCGCCGCTGCTTCTTCTGCTCTGGAACACCCGTCGCAAAGCGCAGTCCGATGGCCTCATCAAGGGTGGACGCACCAATCGCTCGTGGATGCATTCTATCATCCACTACGCTATCGAATTCGATCGTACGTTTTCCATCCCCCCTGTTACAACCCCACCCTAACAACCTCAGCAATTGGCATGATACTCATCACGGCCGGATTCGTGCTCATCCTCCTCCCGTTGACACTGGCCACGTCGGGCAACAACATGTGGGGTACATCGCTGGCAGAGCGCTGGATGGCACCGGATATCATCGCGATGATCATCCTCGGGGTGATCTGCGTGGTGTGCTTCGTATACTGGGAACGCAATGGTGCACTAGTCTGCTTGATTCCGTACAGCCGTCTCAAAGATCCAACCTTGCTGGGTGCATGCATTCTCGCCTGTGCTCTGTTTATGAGCTTTTAGTATGTTCAGCCCAAACCCCGTCCATACATATTTCATTACTAACATCCCATCCAGCTGCTGGGACCTGTATTTCTCATCTTACCTCCAAGTCGTCTTCGACACCAACATCCGCAACACGGGCTACATCTGTAACATTTACACCATCGGTACCTGCATCGTCTCCCTGCCTGTTGGAATGTATGCCTCTCCCCCCACTACCTTATACACACCCCCTCAATAACAAATCACTAACCACTAACCATCCAGTCTAATCCGCAACCTCGGCCGCTTCAAATCCCCCGCCCTCGCCGCGATGCCGCTCATGTTCCTCGGCACCGGCCTCATGATCCCCTTCCGCTCACCCACCAGCCACATCAGCGCCGTCATCCTCTGCGAAATCCTAAAAGCCATTGCCGGCGGCACGCTCGTGATCTGCCACCAAATCGCGGCCCTCGCGACAGGCAACCACGAAACCGTCGCCGTGAGTTTCGCGCTCGTCGGCCTAGGTTCGAAAATCGGCAGCGGTATCGGCGCTGCTATCTCGGGCGCGATTTGGACGAGTACGGTGCCTGGGTATCTGGAGCGGTATCTTCCGGAGGAGAAGAGGGATATGGCGGGCGAGTTGTATGGGTCGCTTGCGAAGGTGTTGGAGTTTCCGAGGGGGACGCCGGAGCGGGAGGCGGTGATTAGGGCGTATGGCGTTGCGCAGGAACGGATGTTGGTCGTTGGGTTGGGGGTGTTGCCGTTGGCGGTGGTGGGGATTGTTATGTGGAGGGATTTGCAGTTGAAGAGGGTGCAGCAGGTTAGGGGGAATTTTTTTTGATGGTGCGGGGGTTAGGTAGTTGGTGGTTGTGGGTGGGTGGTATGGAGTGGTTACGGAGTCTTGCCATGTTTAGTCCCTCCGTTGCGAGGGCATGTATTATGGAGCTTATATTCCTGCTTCTCGTATTCGTGAACTGTTAATCCAGATCAAGTCGTGGAATACACAATGGAAAATAAACCCTCCGACGACGACAGAATACAATATTGCCCCATGGCCGGTCTGGACTGTTCCAGTCTTGCAACACCTTCGCCCTCATCAGCTACTTGGGAACTTATTGAGATTCCGTCTCGCAGTATACATCACGGAAATAAATTCGTCTAGTGCGGTCCAGACTGCCTGGATACCAGATTTATCTTATGATGTATGATGGAACTTGGTGTGTTTGTTCTCGCTGGTAGGGTATGGGCATGGGTTGTGCTATTTATGCAATTGTGCATAGCCCGGCGGGTGGCATGTACAGAGCGAGGATTATGAATGGTGTGAAGGAAGATCCAAAGTATCTGTAGGAGAGAAAGAGGCGGAAGAGGGGAGATCGAAGGAAGGGGGAAAAAAGGAGGCAATAGGGGAACCAGGGCGGAGGTACAAGGCAGTGCTTGGTTGGGCCATGGCATCATGGAAGAACTGCTTGTCTAAAGTTTCGGTGCAATACTATTGCGAAGTACAAAGACAAGGCATGCTTGACCGGTTACTGCCTACATATGCATCTGTCGTTTAGTATGGAAGACGCGACAGTCGACAAATTTAAGGGCTCATCGGCAGTCCCTCAGGCCGCATAATTGGCCGCCAAGACTAGAATATCCTCTAAACTCTCCGCACACTCCAAGCCGTATGACATGGCTAATCCTTCTAATGAGGGCGACGTGGCTCCCGCCGGCGTCGGTGCTTGGCCCGTTCGATCACTTCCTCCACGCTCAACAGGCGGCCATCCCTGACTTCCATCTCGGGAGGCCGTCCGGCCCCTCTGCCACCGGCCTTTTTCATAAAAGCTCCTAATGACCCCCACCAGGTCCAGGTTCCGATCAGTCTCCTGCTCCGGTGACGGTAGCTGTCTCGGAGAGCCTCGGTCGCGTTCTCGTGCCAACAGCGCTTCTAGGAGATGCACCCCTCGTCGTGCAATCATATTGGATTCGCTGTGCGAGAGGATCTCCAGGCCATCGTTGACGAGTTGGCGGTGGTACGTGGTTTCGGGGTCGGCGTTGGTGCGGTGAAACAAGTCGAGACATAAGATGATCTACGCTTCTCATCAGTATCCCGACCGGGGAGGACGGAGTGCAGGGAAGATACATACACTAGCAGCAACACTAAATGCCTGATGGATCCAGAGGACGGGACCCCCATCATGAATCGCCTCCTTCTGTTCTTTGATAATCGTTCTTGCGGCAGCAACGCAGGTTCGGCGCGTCCTCGCAAAAACTGGGTTCGTGAAACTCAATTCGAGAAATTTTCGATGGATCATAATGATCTTATGTGAGGAGCTGATTGCCAAACTGCGACGGGCCCACGGCACATATCGCGGCCACTCTGGATGGTCTTCTACTGGGATGTTTCGAAGATAAAGCGGGAGACCCTGCGTAGCTAGGCTCCGTAACCGGCGATCGTGTTCAAGCACCTGCTCGTATCTTGTGTAGAGGGTGTTTGAGGCTGTCATGCTATCCTGCAGTGAAGGCATGATGGAAGCAACTTGGTAGAAGAAGCGCGAGTAGCTGGTGAGGGTGGGTTCATCGTCGGATAATTTCCGCATATCGTCGTCACGACAATTACGGGGACGAGCGGTACTGACACATCCACGTGGGATCAGGTAGCTTTCTGAAAATGGGATAGAGAACCAGTCCTGGATGCACAGCTGACACCATGCTCTGCGCCCGATTTCGCGGTCGATCATGGCTGGTGTGGGCATGGTCTCCTTCTCCGAGCCAAGCCGATGCAGGCCTAAACCCTGGGCAATGCGGGTTGCGGCTGCGAGAAGAACAGAGAGACTATTTGAGAAGCCCAGGAGATGTGCGGACATGGTTAGTGTAGCGATGGCCTGGACGGCGTAGGGAGAATGGATTGCGGTGAAGTCAGCGTGGTGCAGGCACGTTGAGACGGCTTTGAACCATCGCTGAGCCAGGGTAGTCTGTTCCCACTCTGGGAAGCCCCAGGCTTGGGCGGTCATGCGAGGCGCGCAGGCTAGGGCACCAGTGAGGACGGCAAAGAGCAGCGCCACCCATTGCAGATCGACTCGAGGATGGGCTATCTGGCCGTTTGCAAAACGGATGAAGTTATCAAGTTCATCCTGGAGGCGATGAGAGTGAAACGAGCCATGGTACCAGAGGACACATTCGCAGTGGTAGGAGACGAGTTGGTACAAGAGGTCTCTATCCGGGAGTAGGAGCTGCAGATAGGCCAGCGAAGATGCAATTTCCGGATTGCGATCTACGCTGCCGCCCTCCGCTGTCACATCCCCAGGAGACTCATGCTCGACCCCATCTCTACGGGCCAACACCTCGTGATAGTCCGGATTCTTCCGTCGCCCCCAAGCGAGGAACTCGAGGATGGTGGCAGCGTCCGCCATCTCGCGCTCGGGGGTCTCCGCTGTCTCGGAGACGGGCGTGTTGCTACCATTGCGGAGGATCTCTGACCTGGAGCGTGATTGTAGTTGTTGTTGTTGTATCTGCGGTTGTAGATGGGTGGTTTCCTTCAAAGCAGCTTCGAGCTCCTGGACGCGGGCTTGCAATCGCTCCACCTCATCATCGGTACCCCTGGCGCGCGAACAAGTGATACCTCTATCGGAGTTAGCCGATGCCTGGCTCAACCATCGGATCCATACCTTCTAGTGCAATTGCGACACGGGACCACCTTGTCACAACGGATCTTTCGCCGTGTGCACTCCACACAGGCCAGGCGTCGACGGATGGAGCTCATGACGGCGATTGACTTTGCTGGTCGGCCGGGGACTGGGGCCCGCGCTTTGATAAGGCGGGGAAGCGGCCGACATCGCACCCGCCCGCTGATAAGCTCGGCCGAGCTGACGGCTTACTCCCTCTACTAATAGATGACCGGCCATCCAACATCAACAATAACATCACAAGTGCCATTTTGCATACAACATGACAACCAGATACGTTAGTCGCACTATCCCTCGCATCTCCCTGCGGGATTTCGACCAGCGCATCGACCAAATCACCGCCGAGCTGGTCGACGCGGCTGAGAACGTCGGCTTCTTCACGCTCATCGATCATGGCATCGCCAACGAGGAGATCGAGAATATGTTTTCGACCGCCGAGCGATTCTTCTCCCTTTCTGACGACATCAAAGCGACGGTTCCGTGGAATGCAAACAATGTCGGATGGGAGAAGAAAGCCCAAATCCGACCCTCAACCGGTCAGCCCGACACCAAGGAGTCCTATCAGCTACAATTCGGAGAGAACATGATCGGACTGTGGATGGACGACAAACATCTTCCGGGCTTCAAGGCCACCTCCCTGTCATTTATGCACCGCGTCCAGGAAGTTTCCGAGCGACTCATGCGCTGCTTCGCCCGCGGACTCGGTTTCGACGACGACTTTTTCATCAAATGCCACGATGTTTCACGACCCAACGAACAGACCACCATGAGACTATTGCACTATTATGCATTGCCCAGCCAGCCCGATGGAAAGACCTATCACCGCGCCGGCGCACACGCAGACTGGGACTTTCTCACCCTCCTGTTCCAAAAAGAGGGTCAGAGCGGACTCGAGATCTGTCCGGGGCGGGAGGTCGTCACGGAGTTCGGGATTGGCGATGAATGGACACGCGTGGAGGCACACACAGGGGATATCGTCTGCAACATCGGGGATCTGCTCATGTCATGGTCGGATGACCGATTCAAGTCAACATTCCATCGCGTCAAGGCGCCGTCGGAGCCGGGGGATTACTATGGGGATCGGTACAGCATTGCATATTTCAACCAGCCATGCAAGGATGCCTTGATTCAGGGGCCACAGAAAAAGTATCCGCTAGTGACAGGGGAACAATTCAATGCGAACGCGATGAAGCGAAACTTTGCAGCGTTGCAGGAGAAGTTGAAGTTGATGGAACAGGTTGCGTGATATGTTTCGATTCATGTATTAGCTGGGAAAGCGATTAACATTATATGTCTTTGAATCAGTGAACGAATAGTCTGGTAGAGAAGACATCATCCATTACTGAGAGCGGAAGGTATCCAACAATTTGATCGACCACGTGCGATCAGCTGACTAGCAGGGAATACTATGTTTGCTTATGGCAACACCGCGTTGGTCTTTTCCCCCTCATCCTTCAGCACGAGATTCAGTACCACCCCCACGACTGCCGCGATGATGAACGGCGTCTCAACGATTAGGTTGATCCCTTGCTCGAAACCTTGCAGATGCACGTTCGGCCCACTGTACGCCAGCACCGAGCTGAACCAACTCGGGGAAACGATGTCCATGAACCCGATCCCCAACGACGCCGTGAGAATGAATCGGTTGCGTCGGCTAAAGTCAACAAGTGCGAGGACACGCACGCCGGCCACAACAATCGTGCTATACAAGAACACCTGCATTCCTCCCAGCACAGAAGGTGGCATTGATCCGAAGACGGCCCCGAATTTGCCAAAGATTCCCATCAGCAGAAGAATGGTCGAGGCACACCAACCCGCTCGACGGCTCTACGGACATTAGTGCAAGGGCAGAAAGAAACGAGTGGAGGTAACGTACAGCACAACCGGTCAAGGAAATGACACCATTATTTCCCGCCTGACTGACCATAGGCAACGAGGTGCCCAACGCGCTGACCAGACTTCCCAAGCCGTCGCACAGAATACCTCCCTGGATACGACTATGGAACTCGCGCCCCTCGATGTCCACCCGGGAGATTTCGGCCGTGGCTAGAATATCCGGCATACAACTGACCGCTTCGCAGACGAACATGATGAGCAGAGGGAGGACCAGCGCACCGTCCACCGAAAGTGGAAATGTGTGCACCCAGAGGAATGTACCGACTGGTGCAGCGTCAATTTCCTCGCGAGACCAGTAACCTGTTGCGCCGGAGATAGCACATCCCACTGCCAGCCCCAAGATAACGGAGGCGGACTTCATCAACGGGGAGCCAATGAATTCAACGAGAATGATGGTGACAAAGACGCTGAATCCGAGACCAATCAGCTTAGGGTCGCCCCTGTTTTTTTTTTGTTAATGATTGTTACCCGATACTCTAGAGCTGAAAGGTGAGGGAAGAATTACCATGGGAGCGGTCTCGGGGCATCTATATTCGGACAGAGGGCATAATACCCCGTTCCCCCGTCGCAGTTCGAACTCCCTCCCCAGTTCTCCATTCCACTCGAGATGAGATAGACCCCAACAAGAAGTAGCAGACTTCCCGTGACAACCTTCGGAAAGATACGGTTCAAGGCTTTAGGGGGGACGAGAGACATGAGAATCTGGATCCAGACCGTACACAAAGTTGTACCCAGTGCTGCTCCCCAAGCCTCAGGGCATGGGAGTCGGGAGCCGCTCTCATCGGTCGGACAGGACCCGTTCTTGTATCGTGTGTCCGCGTAGTTCATCGCGACCGCAATGACATCAAATGTTGGAGCGACAACCGACAACAACCCCGTTCCGATGTACAACGGGGACTTGAATATATGCACACGGGTTACCTGTAGGGCTGTAGCTATCCCAGTGGTGATGAACGCCGCCGAAACTAGATACTGGGATTGGACTGAATCGAGGTAGAAGGCGCCACTCGCGAGGGCCAGAGGGGGTGACACCACCGACCCGATCATGGTCAGGGCATGTTGCAGGCCCAAGATGATGGTCAACAGAATGGGGACCTCGTCGTTGAGGCCATAGAAGGGGGGTTCGGCATCTTTGTAACGCTTGTTGAGTGGGTAGATGTTCGGAGTGATTAGGTACATATAGTCCTTCAACATGTCAGTTTGGCCTTGGAGGATTGTTTACACATACATAGTCACCTATCCACCCATCGCGGCTTGTGAGATAGTGTTTCCAATAACTCCACTTCGACGGTGTGACGACTTCCCCAGTGGTGGGAGAAGCGGTCTCCTCTTCAGTGGTAAAGATGGGGCTGGTCTTGGTCTCCATGACAGTGTTGGGAAGAATAGCTGGCACAGAAAGCCGATCTAGTGCCGGATTCCATTTTGTAGATTCCCATAGCTCTGGCCGACAACGGGAAGATCCAGATAGCGATAAGCTGCGCGACCCTCTTCGGGGATACTGACTGGCTGCCCCCTCGGCCGAGGCGGGCTTATCACGCCGATCGACAGGGATCCCATTTTCCTCCGATGAAGCACAAACGAACTCTCTCATCCCCAAGTAACATCACCACAGCCAAAATGGCATCAAAAGCGACAAATACCATCCTTTTCCTTCATGCCACCATTATCACCATCAACAACGCCCGTGAAATCATCCACGATGGCTATCTGCTCGTCCAGAACACCCGCATCGCCGCCATCGGCCAATGCCCCGCGCCCGCGGATATCGTTCCGGACGTGACAATCGACTGTACCGGCAAGATCGTCCTTCCTGGGCTCGTCAACATCCACGCACATCTAGTTCAATCCCTCCTCCGTGGTCTGGCAGAAGACCTCCCGCTGCACAACTGGCTCTGCGACGCCATCTGGCCGCTCGAATCGTCCTACGAGGGCAAAGACGGATACCACGCCGCCAGACTCACTATCGCCGAGATGCTCAAGACAGGAACCACTTGTTTTCTGGATCCAATGATAACCTATCGTGCGGGATGGGAAAGCGTGTGTGATGCTGTGGGCGAAATGGGAATCCGGGGGTGCTTGGTGCGCAGCTACTTTCTTCCTCCTCTTCCAGTGAACCCGTACACAATCCAACAACGCTGAACATATCTCTCACAGGGCAAATTAGTCAAATTCTCCGAAACAAACCGCCAACTATCCATCACCGATCCGCGAGACAAAGACCTCCTTGCCATGTCCATTCCCGCTCTCATCTCCGCACACCAACAGCACCATGGCACCCACAACAACCGACTCCACGTCTGGGCAGCAGCAGGAACACCTCGGGGTGCACCCGCATCTCTATATTGCGAGCTTGGAGAGAGTTGTGCAGAACATGGTATCTCCATAACGATGCACTGCGCAGAAGCCCCCAAAGACCGAGAAATCTACCACGATCTATACGGGTGCAGCGCTATGGAATTCATCCAGAACACCAAGCTTTCCAGCCAGGCGACCACGAACCCCGGCAAAGAGAAGAGTCATAACTTGGTCCTAGCGCACATGGTCAACCTCGATCTTGACACAGATTTGCCTCTATTAAGCGCAACGCGTACTTCGATCGCGCATAACCCGAGCTCGAATCTCAAATTGGCGTCGGGGGTGGCTCCGGTTCCGGCTATGCTGGGGGGTGATCTTGCGATCAACGTGGGGCTGGGGACCGATGGCGCGCCCTGCTCGAATCATTACGATATGTTTCAGGAGATGCATCTGGCGGCTATCCTGCATAAGGGGGTTTGTCGGGATGCGACCGTGGTTGGTGCCAGAACTGCGCTGGAGATGGCTACCATCAATGGGGCGAGAGCGCTGGGGTTGGAGAATGAGATTGGATGCCTGGAAGTTGGGAAGAAAGCGGACCTGGTGGTGGTGGACCCGTATGGAAAGGGGGGTCTGGGGGCTGCGCCGTGGGATTGTGACGAGGAGGGAGGTGTCAGTGCCATCACGACTGTGGTCCACGGGTGTACTGGGCGAGACGTGGATATGACTATGGTTGATGGGAGGGTTCTGGTTGCTGACGGGCGGCTGGTCGACGGGCAAGAACTGGAGATACTCCGCGCAGCCAAACTGGCTAGTCGGGGGATAAGAGCACGCTGTAGTCCTCTTATTTAAACTCCTTCACCCGTTGAGGTGTTGCCACAATCAAAAAGATATAGATCAATTGCATAATTACTCGGTTAGCCCTGCCTTAAGGATCCTCGTTTGTATAGGGAGGATGATAGAGGTCCGTTTACTATTATACCTTGGACTTCATATCAGTCACTGTTGGTGCGACTTCGAATAGAGCATATAACCCTTAGAATCATAATGTAGGTCTAAATCAGTGATGTTCATAGTCCTAAGTACCTAAATTACCTTGTCCACCCTGATCATCCGAACATCCCAAGTAATCTAATAATCTCACACAGTACTCTATATATAAAGATATATCAGTTCTTTCGCTCCTAATCAAACCGGGAAACATCCATCAGACGAGACCCTGCCAGTCTTTCTTCATCCCATACGAAACACCCATACAATTTCTGGCCGAAACCACATCTGAGTTTCCCAAGGTCGAATTTGGGATCCGCCGTCGCCCAGGCCCATACCATTCTGGAACTCGGATCGTCATCCCTGAAGCGAGGACCCGTAGTCTTGATGTCCATGGTTGTCGCAAGCTTAGCGAGGAAATGATTGATCTCACGGCTGTAGTCTCTCAAATCCAGGTACCACTGCAAAATCACCGTGCACTACATGCAGTGCTTTGCATGAGAAAATGGCCGCCCGTAAGGATCTGAGGCTATCCAGGTAACCGAGAATGTGTATCCGGATTTCAACCAGGAGAGTCCGCAGAGAGGTTTTGCTAGACTGGCTAGCTGATACTGCTCTTCGAGATTTTGTCCGTCCTCCCTTTCTTGTCTTCTTGTTTCTGTTGGTTTTCATCGCGTTGCCGTGAGATGAGAGTAACACGATAGGGAATGCGTGCCGTGAGGTAAGCCGACACTGAGAACATTCAGGAGAAATGAAGGTGACAGACGTATGCTATATTTATGTACATGTTGATGAGCCACATAATCAGAGATGGCCTGCAGGGTAGGGTATCTCCAATAGTATCTGCTTTGGAGGCATAAAGCAGACAATGTCAACCATTCTTTCGGACCAGGTTCTCCGTCGATCTTTGTCCCATAGCCGCAGATACCTCGGAGCTTGTCGTATGAAACACCTTGCATCAACTCTAATACTGGATTGCCATCGAGAATCAGGGGATATCTCAAGTATTAAAAAAGGTTCTCTTCACAAAATGTATAAGTACCAGAATGGTATTTAGCGCACAATCCCGCTCTCTTCCGGCTCTTTGTTGCTGTTTCATTGGCACTCCACAGGCCACAGTGGGAGACTGAGAAAGTCGTTAAAATTAGACACGTTCATCTTAAACAACCAGTATAATTTACAAAAAAATTGATCCTGCCAGCGGGATAAGGTAGGAAATTACAAAGCCGGAAAATGCGAAATGACGAAACAAGAAAGATTCGTTTAGTGTGGGAAGTATGGTCCCATCCGCCTGTTCCGTGTCTCCTCTCGATCGCGAGTTTCTTTGTCAAGAGGTGTCGAGACAAAGACTATTCACTCTTCTTAGTTACCTTGTATTCAGAATCCCATCTATACCGCTGACCGATGTGAATCTTCCACCCACCATGCAAAATGTCTCCTCTGCGCTCGTTGTTCCATCCCCACCAGCCAACCATGTCACACGGATGGCCCACTGTCGGAGAGCATTTACCTAGTAGTAGTGACCACGCCGACCGGTTATAGATATGAATCAAGGCATATGAAACGATACCCACACACTTGTCTTCAGGCACACTCATGCTACGTGACACCGGATAGAGTAGGGAGAGTCCAAGACGCAACACCGCATGGTGGTATCTAGGCTTGGAATTTACAACAACTTGGACCAGAACAGTTTGCGATCGCAGTCAACCCTAAGCAAACAGACAATGGATTAAGATTGAAATTGGGCCCCGCTCTCTAAGATATCGAGATATAATCTCAACCAGTGCGCGTGTGGCTGAATAAGATATGAATGACAATCATCATTTTCTTAAACAGAGGTCATTTATCGTTTTACTCTTATCGACCTAAAGACTTCTACTCGTATTAAACTTCACTATGTCGTAAAATTTTGAAAGATATCTCTACAATTCAAGTAGTTATTCACCTAGTCTCTCTTGGTCTTTAGCTTTCTATTACTGTAATATCTACTATCCTCTTCCTCCTCCCCTGGAGCCTCGTCTAGATCATTATCATGCCTTTATTATTATATTTAACTTTGCACCTAGTACTCTTAAATAGACAAATATTCTTTCACGATCCATCTAACTGTCAATAGCACCACCATGTATCCCTCACCAAACTCCAACGAAACATCACAAATCATATCTCCATTTGTGGCAAACACCACTAGCCCACCTATCGACCTACACCCTCCTCACACCCCCCTCCTCCCCCACCGAAAGAACCTCGAACATATCACTCTCCCTCTCCGTCGCCCTCTCCCTCTTCCCCCACCACCCACCCCCACCCCCACCCCCACCCTTCCTCATCTCCCTCTCCTCCCGCCTCACCCGCCTCCTCTCCTCTTTAACCCTCCTCCTCTCCTCTTTCATCACCCTCTTCTCCCCCCTCCTTACCCGCGGAAACTCCGACTCCACCCCCCGCAACACCCGTCCCGGATGCACCGCATTCAACAACCCCAGCGCCAGAAACATCGGCACCGCATCGAAGATATACTCGTAGCTTTCGTGCGTCAGCACCGGGTTACTGGTTGAGGTGCCTTGGGCGTATTGGGCTAATCGGAAGATGATGCGGATCTTGATACAGATTACTGTCTGTCAGTCTATTATTGTTTTTGGGAGTGGGTATGGAAGTTGGGGGGAGGGGGAGGGGAGGGGGAAGGGGAAGGGGAATGACGAACGGTAATAAGTCCCAACACGGTATACATTACATAGAATAACCACCTCCACGGCACATTCGATCGGGATACTCTGTCTTCTGGTAACTGTCCCATCCGCTCAAGATCCACCATCCGGCGATGCAAATGGATCGTCAATCCCGTGAAGATCACAATGAAGAGCTCTTGGAGCCCGATGCCACCCATGTAGATGTGGACGCCTAGCATGATGGTGCGGGTGGGGGCGTCGGTGGAGGTGGTGATGGCTGCGCCGGCGAGTTGCACCAGGAAGGCCAGGATGTCCAGCCAGATGAAGATCCGGCCGTATTTCGTTGAGGTGATATGCGCGAGGGTTTGCGTGGGGAGGAAGTAGTGGATTAGGCGGCCGAGGGTCATGTAGAGGAAGGCGTTGATCCCTGGGGTGGTTAGTTGGGGAGTCCATGGGGTTTGGGGAGAGAAATGGGGCATTGGGGGGGGGTACAGAGTGGTGCGAGGAGGAACATGATGGTGTAAATGGTGTCGTAATTGGAGTTGTTTTGGTGGAGGGTGAGCAGGGCCCGGAAGATGAAGGCGATGAGTTCCCAGGTGGCTCCCATGATGATGACCCAGGCGTACCGCTGTGTTGGTTAGATTGGATTTAGAGGGGGGACTGTGGGGGGGGACCTTTTTGTATAGGAAGGCTTGAATAACATGACAGATGAGGGTTAGGCCGTACAGCACGCAGAAGAGCACGGCGGCTGCTAGTGAGGGCACGTACGGGAGAATCACGTCGCATGCTTCGGGTGGGAGGTAGCCATTCTTGCCAGGCTTAGGGTTGGTGCAGGTTTGGGTGGCGGATGCTATTGCAGAGGTGGCTGTGGGGGAGGTTGTGGTTGCGCTCATGATGGCGTTAATTCAGGCGAATACTATACTTTAAGGTAGAGAGCTTTGGGATCCAAGGCCTCAGGTATGTATTGTTCATCCAGGATTCAATGGAGTGTGATGCGGCGAGTTACTATATATATGCTCTGGCATGTCGAACAGGCAGACGCATTTGGATAAGAATAACCACAGGATTGCCAGCAGGATCTTTAGCATAGCCTGGTTATGATCCCGCGAGAGGCTCTTGAGGCTCGATGCTCGATGCTTGATGAGATCCTCCAGAATATACGAGATCAGGCAGCACCGCGCTTGCCCGGTTGGAGCTAGCGTGATGCTTGATACACGCCCGGGCCAATCATAGCGGGTGTTCGGGAAGCTCCTCTACTTCTGGTTAGCTTAGACACTACCTACAATGTAACACATAGTTTGTATGATTGGCACTACTCGCACGGAGTAGTATGTAGTTCTCTAACAATCCATTCGACAGGCTACAGAGCAATATGCTGAGCTTTGGATGTATCGCCAACTACTACTGGCCGGGTACCTTTACACCGCTATCGAAATGACCATTTACTACTTCATCTCCGCTGGCACGGGGTCTGCGATGGAAATACATGTAAACCTGGCCAACAATCCGCCATCCCGCAGTATGTCGTGGTTACTTAGTTCGTCGTGATGGAGAATCGAACTCTCATCAATGGCAGCGACAAAACAGCAACCGAGGCATGAATGGCCCCACCCAATCGCCCGAGCCCGTGACGGGACAGAGCGTCTGTTGGAGTCACTTCGATTCTTGGCGCGAGGTGCACTTGTGACTGACGACTGTGCCACCCAAGGCCCCTCTCACACCCGCCCTGATCATCTGGCAGATTGAGATCCAGACCAGCCCAGATCATAAAAGGAGCCACAACCCCGGCAGAATTTCCGTCGCGTTACCTCGGTCCATCGGCTGCGGTGACACCGTCCCGGTCGCACAACCCTATTCCCACGAAACCCTCATTTACTCCGTCTTACTCAGCAGTCTCAACCATGCCCCAACCGGCGATGAGAAATTGAGAAGATCAGTTTATTACGATCGTCAGTCTTCAGCCACGGAGCAGCCGACAGCCGTTGGCCCTTAACTTCCCGTCGAGGCGATCTTCACGATCGCTGACCGACCGGGCAAGACTACCCGATCCTATTTATCAGATACGACCGGATCCACTGCAAATGAACGTACATTAAGATCGATGCTGCATAGATTATTTCTTAATGATAACACGGTGCCAGATTGATGATTGTGACCAGTTGCCACTGCGAATGACTGCAGATCAGCGCAAGAATCCGCCCGGGGAAACTGCCCGATCCATGGTTTCATCTAGAGTGCCGCTAATCAAATCCCGCACGGCAGGGTTCTTCCAGGTTTCGAGAATCTCGGGCAGATGGAAAGTAAAATGCAAGGGTTTCGGGCGCGGGCCCTTCATTCAATTGTGGAGTGGCTGCAGGCTTCATCCCCGCGGGATCAAAGCCCGCCTTATGAGTGTAGATTCTCGTGCGGGAGGGTGAGCTATTCAAATTATTCGCAGTGGCGTCATTTCCATCATTAGAAAATATTAGGTAGATTATATCGATCTATTTGATTCGTCTCAGGTCGTGGACACGCCCAAGTCATTTGAACCTGGGTGTCGACAGTCGCTGCCAGCAAGAAGCTCGCACCTATATCGAGCTAGCGAGATCTGGTTGCCAGTAGAAGCAAACATCTCAAGCCAAAGCCACAGTCCACCCGCGCAGAGGTTGAGTCGGCTAGTGTGAGACCTCCTACGGGGAATTTTAACGCCCCTGGACAGCGCGATGGCTTGTGAGCCACGGGCCGAGCGCGGCCCATCGAGAGTTCTGTTCACCACTTGCGGACAGCGATGTGTTGCTGGGAATCTGCATTGATGTATCCAGTAGAGATTGTGCGTTCTCAAGGCCACGCATGTGCGTGGGTGGTCTCGTCCGAGTCAACCGTGTGCGGGCGGTCAACATCCTGCTCAATCCGCGTGTGCACCGCAATGCCTTGTAATTCGACATCCGAGCTCATTCGACTGGAACTGGCCATCACATGGGGATTCTTCGAGGCTTGCGAGCCCAACATGTCATCGATCTGTCGGAAACCATCATTGTTGTGGGTGGCGCTGGAGGGATAGTAGAGCTTCGTGCCGGACGATGGATGAGAGCGGGCCTTGGACACCCCGCTTCGGACCTTGCCCAGGAAGCCCTGGATCAGAGGTTTCATTAGCGGCAGACAACCGCAAATTATGGCGACATCGAGCTCGAGACACGTCCAGACGGATTCTTTAGCACTCGAAGCTGTGGCCGTTAGTCGCTGTAACCAAGGGTACTGCAACCATTGTCACTCACAAGCTAAATCAGTCGTAATAAAATTGCGGAATTCAATCAGACGCATCAAACTGAAGATACAGACCCTGTCCAGCTGTTAGCACCATCCCCTATGTCGGATTGAGGAAACTCACAGGCCACCGAGGGAGAAGACGACTGTCACCGCACACTTTTGTCGAAAGGTAATCTGCAAGCCCCACACAATCGGTGTAGGCAGGCACAAAATGATGACGTCCTCTACCAAGGCGATAGATCCCATCGCCTGAAAGAATGATCGCTGCCCACTCATGCAATGTCCATGAAGGGACTTGTCGTAATAGTACTGAACCGGTTTGCACTGGAAGATGTTGACCAGCAGAGCCGTGATGGCCCAACAGGTAATGAACCCAATAAGGACATTTGACACAACGGTGTACGCGCGGACGGTTCCGAGTAGGCGCTTCAAAAATACCACGATGGAAATCTTCACAAATGCTGCGGACGGCGCCCAAAACTTCTGGATCATCCACGAACCCTGCAAGTATCGTCGCATGTTAGCCAACACTTGTCCTCCTTTGAAATCGGTGGGATAAAAAACGTACGAATTGGATACGCCGCCGTTCATCTGCGGGGAGACTGCTGACTGGCAGACCGACGCCATTGAATGCAGCTGCCGAGGAATGTTAGTATGCCTGGCATGCCAGCCGTCAACGATCGGGACCACTCACTGTCCACAACAAAGGCGGTGGCGCAGTAGGAAAGAATCAACCCAACGCCCATCAACCAGTCCTCCAGCTTCAGACCGGCGGTCGTAAAGCGACGGGAGTACAGACGCAGCAGATACGAGATGGTGGCCAGCGCGGCGCCGACGATGGGCACGATCGTCAGCACATTTTTCCAGTACCGATTCTCCTCGTAAGTCATCCTGCACGGCGAGCTGTACGAGTCAGCTTTGCAAAAAGAGGCGACAGGGCGGGTCGGAATTCCATATAAGATTCCATTTAGGGAGGGGCAGTCGCCAAACAAGATTAAGGCCCTGGTGCTGTCGGATTAATATTACGAATGTGCTGTCGTCGCCACCAAAACCTAAAGGGAAGGTTCTGCACAATCGGAGTTATGATAAGGATTGGGAAGGCGGCCGCTAATTTGTCATGGGCTATTTCCAGGCCGGGGGGGGAGATCTATTGACTGCATTCCCATGGCTCGGCGCGTTTTAAACTTTTGACTCTTCTCCGACGGTTCGACGGACGAATGCAACGTCTGATCTGCTGGTGGCTCGGTGCGTCCGCGGTCGGTCGATCGAGTCTCTGGATCCCCGGTGTTTGATGTGTAGGACCGCTGGACCTGGTCCGCACCACCGCGATCATCGATATCAGATGGCAACCCCAGCATCAATCGACTGGGATTCCGGGGCTGCAGGGATCGTCGACCCAGCGGAGGGATTCCTCGCGTGGCCAGCAGGGATGCCGTGCCTTCGACCCTTCAGGGGCCTTTTGGAGCCGGACAGGAAAATCCGAGAGTGGACGTGACGCAATCAAAGTGAGACGCTGGTCTTAGATGGTGGTCCACATCGGTCAGAGAGCATATCGTTCTCGAGGGCTTCTGCCTTCAGGTCAGG
This sequence comes from Aspergillus ibericus CBS 121593, assembly GCF_003184845.1. Taxonomy (NCBI): domain Eukaryota; kingdom Fungi; phylum Ascomycota; class Eurotiomycetes; order Eurotiales; family Aspergillaceae; genus Aspergillus; species Aspergillus ibericus. The sequence goes on from NW_020292150.1 coordinate 139,325, forward strand.
ACTAAGGAGAGAGGCTATGGGCTCACCAGCTGCATCGGACATCGCCCGAAGCCCTCGAGCCCCAACAGGACCTGCGTCAAGGTCTGCTGGCGCCGCGAATCAGCGTGGCGCCCCGGCAAGGGGATCCGCTCCATGGCCCCATGAAGCCTCCAACCCCAAGTGGAACCGGGTGGGCCTGGCGCTTCTGCGGCGATTCCATTGCTTTTTGCAGAGTTGCAGGCCGCACCACCAGCTGGGTTCCCTGTCTCCCCGTCCACCTGTCCACCTTCAACCCCATCCTGATCCGGTAACCTCCACCGCGTGTGAATCAATAGTTGCAGTATCGTATGAGACATTCGCTAGACCACGGACAACCGACCCAAACGGAGCGTGCCGGAAGTGAAAAAAAAATTCTCCTTATCTGCCGGTCCGACCGTTCATTAAATAGTCGCGATCGTCACCCATTCCCCGTTCTCTTTCCCCGATATTGTCTCAGTGTCGCGTGGCAGTTTAGCACGATGACGCCTTCAGGATACAAAGCCTCATTGGCCGTTCTGGCCGTCCAATTTTTGGGACTGGGACAAGGTGCCGCCGCCTGTGGCTGCGAGTGCACTCTCAATAGCCTCAATGCCACCCTTCAGGGCCGCGTTCAACCCTTGACGCCTTTCTCCCTTCCTTGCTTTTCCAGTTACAATGGCCAGCAAGTGACCCCCAACGATGCGGCCTGCGCCAATATTCAGGCCAACTACACCGATCCCTACCTGCGCACCAACTCGCCCAATGGTTACATGAATAACCAGGATGAGATGTGCTCGTCCAATCCCCAGGATCAGTGCCTGCTGGATAGCAGCGATCCTACTGATTCGCTGGCCTTTGTGAACCAGACCTGCCGCCAAGGCAACATGCCTTCATACTACATCGAGGTCAGGGATGACAACGATGTCCGGGAGGCAATGCATTACTCCAACTGCTCCGGCACCCGTCTGGTGATCAAGAACAGTGGGCACGATTACCTGACCCGCAGCAGCGGCAAGGGTTCTCTGGCCCTGTGGACGCGCAAGTTGCAGGACCTCAGCTACGACTCGTCCTTTGTTCCCTCGGGCTGCCAGACGTCTTACAACGCCATCACCGCTGGCGCCGGTGTCAACTTCGATGAGGCCTATACTTTCGCTCACCAAAACAATGTCACCATCTTGGGTGGTTACTCGCCCACTGTCGGTCTCTCGGGCGGTTGGGTCATGAACGGCGGCCACTCGGTTCTCTCCCCTGTCTATGGTCTCGGTGTTGACCGCGTCGTGCAGTACAAGGTGGTCACTCCCGATGGCCAGCTGCGCGTCGCCAACGAATGCCAGAACCAGGACCTTTTCTGGGCCCTGCGTGGTGGCGGTGGTGGCACCTTCGGTGTTGTCATGGAAAGCACCCACCGCGTCGAGCCTACCATCAGCTTCGTCGCCGCCATCATCAAGTTCACCAGCAACTCTACCAATGTCCTGCCATTCATGGATATTGTTGTTAACAACACCCTGAAATGGGCCCAGGAAGGCTGGGGTGGTCATATCACCGGCAACACCCTGGTCAATGTGTCCCCTCTGCTCTCGGTTGATGAGGCGGAGGAATCTCTGGCCGAGGTGGTGGCCTACGCAAAGGCGCAGGGTGGTTCCGCTGTCATCGAGGCGTTTTCTTCTTGGTACGACTTCTACGAGAAGTATGTCACCTCCAGCTCCGTCAGCGTCGGCGTCACCCACTTTGCCGGCAGTCGCCTGGTTCCCTCCTCTGTCTTCGAGACGGCTGAGGGCCGTGCCAATTTGATGGACTTCTTCGAGCTCATTCTCGCCAATGGCCAAAGCCCCTACATCCCCGTCGTCGGACCCGTCCTGTACAACTACACCGAGGGCTCCACCAGCGCCGCCCCCGCCTGGCGTCAGGCCATCTGGGAGCTGGGCTCGGGCAGCTCCTGGGCCTGGAACAGCACCCTGCAGACTCGTGAGCAGAAGATTGCCACCCTCCAGAACATGACTGCCACGCTCGAGCGGATCACCCCTGGCAGCGGAGCTTACAGCAACGAGGCCAACCCTTTCACCGAGGACTGGCGTGAGGCCTGGTGGGGAGACAACTACGACAAGCTGCTCTCCATCAAGGAAAAGTATGACCCCACTGGTCTTCTGAGCTGCTGGAAGTGCGTTGGCTGGGAGGAGTCCCAGGCCAACAGCACTTGCTTTGCCGCCTTCTCCTAAGCAGTGTCATGGTGGCCAAGTGTTTCCCACCATGGTTCGCAAGCATTGTAAATATGGATCCGAATTCGTGAGGTCGTTATCGTTCCTTTTCCGTCCGACGACGCATTGATTTCTGTATAATACGTCAAGCATTAGATGATATATGGTTTTAATGATTGAAGACATCCCTTACTTGATCCATTTTAGCCAAACCATGGCTTCCGTACCACATTGTAAGGTCAAAGTCATCGCAAAAAAGTTCCAGTAGCAACTTCCAGGGCGTCATCTGCGGGGTAGTACCACGGTCGGCCATCAGAACCACGGCATTTCTTTCAGCCTCCACTTGTGCAATAGACGATAGAAAGGTGCTGTGCGGTAGGGAGAACTATTCCCATGATGTTCAAGGACCTCTCACGATATCGAGTCCTCGGTGTTGCACTATTATGATGCGGAGAGTTGCCAAGTCTAGTTACCTGTGGTAGCGGGAACATATATTTCTCAGGTCACTTGATGCCAACGCAAACATACGATGCAAACACAGGGAGCAGCGAAACAACAAACCTACTCCAGAACTATACATTGACTCCCCAAGCACAACATGATGTTCGTGGACACTGATCACTAGGCTTAATGGTGTTTTGACACTGCTAGATCGGAGTACGCTACAATCGATCGGTTGGATCTTCGGGTTCGCTCAAGATTATTTTGACGTATTCGTGGTCGCAGAAGTTGAAGCCAACACCTGTACTCAAGGCAACAAAAGCTGGTGCAACATAATTCTGCTTCTGGTGATTTTCTCCACCTTTCTGTACCAGTGATCTTCTCGCTCAAGAGAAGAAAATGCCCAGTCTGCAACATCGTCCCCAGGAACCGATGGTTGCGCCGTGGAAAGGGGCCACGACAACAAACCGTGCAAACTGGCTATGCATTGGCTAGCGGCCCACCTGCCATTCCTCTGAAAGTTAAACTTCCCACAAGGGAAGGGATCGCCCCGCAGCCACCCTTTCCGAGCCTTACCGGAAGCGGCTCGGACCCGACCAGTCAGGTGATGGCTCGGTGAGCAACATGGGGATCCTCTCCCGGGCATTCCGTACCAGAACCAAGGTCTGTCAATTCTGGTGTCTCAATTTCCTCTGTCCCTGTGCACAATTGCGGCAACTCCCGACAATGGAATCGGTTGAGCAATGGAGCCAATGGGATGGTGGGATTCAGAATGCTCTGTGGACCACGCGTGCAGCTGCCAGCATGCCTTTGCTTGCGCCCATGACCAATGCCAAGCGCACTCTCCACTCTGGGTATCCGCCCTGCAGGATCCCATTGGGGATTCCCTCGTGGTAGATAGTGATTGAGCTTCCGCGATGAATTTGATTGCTCGAGATGGCTGTCGGAGCCAGATATATCAGCTAGCAAGGGACGTCCTCCGCCTCAGCACGGCCCCCGGGGACATGGCACTGCTTTTCCTCGGCCTCTGGGATGACTGACCCCATCCATGATTCCTTAGACTGGCGGATATCACCCCTCGTTGAACTAGGACATGGAACCCAGTCGCGCGATGAGCATTATGGGGGCGAAGGTCCCAGAGAGCACAGTTCTGTGAGGCTCAACCTACTGCCAATGATTATATGGCTACGTCTACCCACTACTCTCGGTTTAAACAACAAGCAGCACACTTCCCCAACTACACAGTAGAAACACAATGAAATTATGCTAAATATTTGTGCACCGTCAAATCCCCCGAATCAAATCCGCTGCCCGCTCCGCTACCGCGTATGTCGTGGCTTGGATATTCCCCGTCGGCTCCAAGGGAAAGATGCTCGCATCCACGACACGCAGATTACGCGTGCCGTGCACCCGCAGCTGCGCGTCCACAACACCCCCCAATTCGACGGGCATCATGGCGCAAGTCCCCGACGGGTGGAAGCATGTGAAAAGACGTTCCCTGACAATCTCCTTCGTCTTTTCGAGATCCTTGAAGTCAACCGCCTGTTCAGGCTGGCGGGAATTGGGTTTCAACAGCCCCGCAAACGGCGCGGTGGCGACGATCTGATCGAGGTACTGGACGTGACGGGCCAGGATCTCGATGTCAAGTGGATGCGATAGATAGTTCGGATCAATGCTCGGTCGGTCTTCCGGACTGCCGGAGCGGATATGCACTGATCCCCGGGAGAACGGATGGTTGTGCATGACCAATATGGTGATGTAGTTTCCTGGGAGCGACTTGGCGAACAAATCCGCCATGGTGGTTTTGCCCGATTGCATGTGGGTTTGGAATGGAAGGAACATGTATTCGGAGGAGGCATTGCTGCCGTCCTCGAGTAATTCCCGCTGGAGAGCAAACTGCTTCTGCTGAGCCAGTGGTAGATCCTCCAGACCCTGGTCCAGGTATTGGGTCAGCAGCTCTCGGACCCTTTCATTTGATAGCTGTCCGTCATGGCCCACCAAAGGCAGGTACGCCACACTAATGGGCGTTCCGGCCAGCGGACCCCCGCGCGTGTCTTCATAAAGTTGGATCAAGGATTGCACAATGGTGGGATCGCGCATGATGTCGCCTGAAACTTGTCCGTCGGCGACTTCAAAGTTGATGCCTGCCAAGCAGTGATCTTGCAGATTCTCTCCAACGCCGGGCTGGTCGATGATCACCGGGATGTTGTGTTTTTCTAACAGCTCGCGTTGCCCAATTCCGGATAATTCGAGAAGCTGCGGTGAGTTCAGACTCCCTGCGCAGATGATGACCTCACGAGTCGCGGAAATTTGTCGGCTCTCTTCGTTCTTGGTTCTGACCTGCACGCCGGTCGCGACGGCCTGGCCGTCTGCATCCTTAGTCAATAATACTCGCTCGACGAGAGTCTCCGCTAAGAGGTCCAGATTCGGTCGTTGTGCCACCTCCGGCGAGTAGTACGCGGCGGCATAACCGCGACGACCTGTGGTTCCGTCGACCGACAATGGTGCAGTAAAGGTGCCTACTTTGCGACCCGAGATAGGATCTACGTCATTGTGCCAGCCCAGCCGTTCGAAGCTTTCATCCCAAGCCTTGTTGAACACGCCGTATACATCAGGCAGGGTGACGGGAACCGGACCGTCCGCCCCCTGGTTTTCCTGCTTCATGTACCGGTCCAGGGACAGGTACTTTGCGGTCTCTGGACCGGGTGGAGTGTAGGTATGGAACTTTTTAAGGTAGGGGGCCATGTCCTGGGGTCCCCATCCCTGGTTCCCCAGCGACTTCCACGCCGCGAAATTGGCCTCAGATGGGTACATGATGACGGAAAAATTCATGGCGGATGTTCCACCCACCATACGGCCCCGTGGCTGCGCAATCTGACGCTGGTTGACATGGACCTGGACAGTCAGCCAACGCCCCGGATGTGAAATCGTGCCATGGGGCATACCTGCGGCTCGGTCATGTAATCCCAGTCAAAGTCCGGATTTCCATACAGATATGCCAGGAGACCAGGGGTTTCAATGCGAGGATCGCCGATGCGGTTAGCGCCAGCCTCGACCAGGAGGACATTCACCTCGGCGTCTTCGGTGAGGCGAGATGCGAGCACCAACCCGCCAATGCCTGCCCCAACAATGATGTAGTCGTAGGATTTCGAGCCAGTCATGTTGATCGTGTCCGAAAGCTGGTGGTAGAAGGTAGGGGGCGGGTTGCACGGCATGAAATAAGTGCTGGCCGCTCAGTCTCGACAAAGGAATTACATTCCGGTGGCTTCGAGCTAAGACTTAGGATTTATTGGGATAGACATGTCGCAGTCATTAGCTTGCTAACGGTCTTTGTTCGTGGTCGCAACAGGGGGCTGGATTGGCCATGGGGTAAGGCTGATCCACCCGGTGGCAGCCGTGGCCGTTTGGCTAAGGCGTTAGCAGCTCTACTAGTCCAGGCTACAGGCCGCGGAGGCCGCTGTCAGTCGGTCACAAGTTCATAACAACCGAGGCCAGCGGATCCTGGCCCCGCTGAATCCTTCTCTCGTCTCACCCCAAGTACCGAAACGGTCAATCTGCCGGTGATCATGAGCATGATCGTCGGTGTCTGGACCGGCTCTGGATGTGGACGGTGCCTCGCTGCCTCAAGTCCGAACTTCGCATGTGTTTTCTTTGCCTCATGTACCTTTTTGCTCTTGTCACATCTTTCCCAATGCCCGACGACAGGCTGGCGACATGGCGGTGGAGTTCTATAATGTCTTCGAGTTCGCGATAGTGCGCGACCAGCTTATCGCCAACACCGTGCTGGTGGCACTGAGTACATTGGCAGTTGGGCTGCGATTCTTGTCTCGGCGGATTCGGGAGAGCAAGGTCTGGTGGGATGATGCCTGTATCGTGGTGTCGATGGTACGATAAACCTGGGTCACTGGCCTACATCTTGACTGACGAACTCTAGTTGCACACGTATGGCATGCTCGCAATGCAGTATCACTATGCGCGGGTGGGTATGCGCCACCACATGACGGACCTTCCTGCCGAAAACACCATTCTGATTTTCAAGGTGAGCTCTCGGACGAACCCCTGATGCCCTGGAGCTAACGGTACCAGATGCTTGTCGTCTACCAGATCGTCTACTACAACGCCATGGTCTTTGCCAAATTTTCCTACCTCTTTTTCTACCTCCGAATCTTCGTCACCCGCGGCTTTCGCATGGCCGCCAGAGCTTGTATGGGCTGCGCGGGTGCATACTGGCTGGGAAGCACGCTCCAGGTCTTTCTAATCTGCCACCCGTTTGCGAAAAACTGGAATGCGACCCAACCCGGCCATTGCGCTAGTATGAATGTGGCCTTTTCCACGATTGGTGCCTTTAACCTTGTCACGGATGTCCTGATTATGGCTCTGCCCGTACACCATATCTGGAAGCTCCAGATGTCCACTGCTACTAAGATGGCTCTGTACGGTATCTTCGGGGTCGGCTTATTGTATGTATACCCCAATTCCTCCACACTCAGTGTGACGGGTACTAACGGTCACAGCATCTCTGCAATTACCGTCATTCGCATCCACGTCCTCACTACCGTTGATTTTAACGACCTCCCATATAGCATGATCTGGGCCGCATTTTGGAGTGTGACCGAGCCCGCCCTGGCGATCAGCAATGCATGTGTGCCCATGATGCGTCCAGTCTTCAAGGCCGCGTTCCCCGGGGTTTTCTCGTCGGCCAAGGCGGCATACTCATCCCAGACGGGGGCCCAGTCTGGTGCTTCCGGATCGGCGTTCAAACGCAGGCGCGACACGGAGAGTGAGATGCCATTGACATATTTGGAGCCCACCAAGAGCGGTAGTCGGGGGGTGGACTATGAGGTGTCGTTGACTGAGCGGTCGCATGATGGGGGATCGACGCATGTGCCGAAAAGTGTGATTGGAGATGCGGAGCAGTAGTCCGCGCGACAAGAAAGGGAGGGAAACATAGACCTCGGTGTGTGGGCCTGCCCAAGGTATCGATATTTCCCAGTCCTCTCTCTCACTGGGCCTTTGCGGATTCACTCGCAGAAATCGATCTTCTCATCCTCGATTACTGCAGAGAGACTGCATGCTACCCACATCTCCCCGTCAAGAAGCTTCGTGATTGCCAAGGGACGGCAGTCCCATCTTTCGGTAAAGCCCTTTTCGGTAGAGCCCTTTACCATACTGCCGGATGCTGGGCAGTGCCAATTTTGCCGTGTACCCCTGGATCGAGGTAGTCATCACGTTGTGGTTCGGACTCCACAGTCCGTTTCTCGTTTACGCGCCGGCGATGGCCCACAGGCAGTCCTTGCGAGTAGGGTCGACTCGATTTGGCTCGAAAAGAGCAGGGTAATGCGCATCGTGCCAATAAAATTTCGTACTAAGCTGAACACGTACTAAGCTAAACAAAGGACTCTTAGATACAACAAAAAAAAAAAAAAAAGCAAAAAATAAGCAAAAAAAAAAGAAAAAACATCTTCAATGCGTAATAGAAACGATAGCCAGCACAACATTTCCAACATCGCGTCAGGACGACTACACAATCCCCGTTGGATTCTCTAATCAAATGGCCCACTGCCACCCATTGGCCTTGATGTAGTTCATCATACTCTCAACCTGACCGATGCCATTTGGGGCGCACATGTCAATGGTGCCCTGGTGAAGCTGAACGAGTTGCTGATTGGCCGGTGCGGTGCCATCAAAACGGTAGAATCTCACTTTTGAGCCTATCGCAACTGCTCCATATATTCTCTCCGAAGCGTTCAAGGTCTGCGAGAGATCGTCCAGGAACTGCCCATGAATGGTGTTCTCCCAGCCCGCGGGAGTGTCGCTGGATGGGCGCTTGCATTCGACCAGCAAGATCTGGCGTTCGGCCCAGTGGGCTGAATCTCGAGGGTTCTGTCTCATGGCCATGACTTGGATGACGGCCATCCATCCTTTGATACGTAAAGTACGGGGGTAGTACGGGGTAAGGCTGCACTGGCACATCCGACCCATCATCCAGAGCCTTACGGATTACGATACAGTACAACTCCGGGCTAGCGCCCATCTCCTACACCTTCAACTTCCTCCACTTCCTTCACAGCCGCCCGACTTCCACCCTGTTCTGCTCCTTCTCCCTCCTCTGACCAATCCTCTGGGGATGCGCGACATCTTGACTTGATGCCTTCCAACGTTTACTGCCCATTTTGTGGGGTCATCTTACTGCCTGATCCCTATGGTGACGATCCCGCGTCTCCCCAGACCCGCGTTCGCCCTTGGTATGCTGAAGTTCGAGGCGTCTACGCAACCAATCTTCCTGGCGGCCAGATCACGATCACCGGACTAGGGATAGTACGCGGCCGGAATAACCTCCACGCACCGCTTGACAACGACGTATCCTACGTGGACGTGGGCCTTGGGGCGCTGGAGGAATGGAGGCTCTGCGAACCTTCCGAAGGCCGTTGGTGCTTCGGCTTTCACAACTCGTGCTGGAGATTGCTTCTCTTGAGGCTCGGCCCTGGTCAGGGTGACCATCCATCCCCGAATCGGACGGCAATTGCAGAGGCAGTCTTCTACCAGCTTTACTGCACCCCTTGCCTCAATGCCTCCAGTTTCCAACTTGGCCACGACTACGGAGGTGCTGCGCAAACACACAAGCTTTTAGGGCGGCCAAGGCCGGCGGATCTGAGCTCACACTTCTACGCTGACCCATATGCCATCCCGTCCATGGACGATCTGGAAAAAAGCGCGTCTGACCTGCGCGAGGCACATGGCGGCCCGCATCGGCCCCTGTCGCCTAACGACTCGAGAGGAGAAAAATGTGACATGCTCAGACGACCCAACCGCAATATCTTCGATAGGCTCTCACCCGAGCTGAAGTTAGAGACCTTTTCCTATTTGTCCTTTGATGAGATCTTAACTATGAGACTTGTCTGCCGTGGTCTAGCACGTCTCTTGAGACTCGAATTGCTTCCACAGTCGTACTGGCGGAGTAGATTCCTCCTAGGCCAAGAGGCCGATTTTCTTTTCCCAAAGCTTACCGAGGCACACGACTGGTCCCGGCTCTTCTTGGGGACCAGGGCGTCGCTAAAGGCTGGACTCCAGCCCTTGACCAATCGAAAACGAATCCGCCAGCTGTTGGAGCCCATCGCTGCTCTTGTGGACCTAGATGCTGTCTTGCGGAGGAGCCCTTATGGATCTGCATGTCAACCGGCAAACCGTGAAGGTAGCTGTTTCCAGCTGACCGATGAGGAGGGTGCTGAAAGCCCGCCTCAGGTGCTAGAGATGACCGGCTCTTTTTCTGGGCAGCTAGCCACTATCAGTGCAGATCGCCCCTTGAACGAGGGATGCCGTGTGCTTTATCGTAGGACACAGTCACTCATGTCCCCGCCTCGGCAGAACCGACGGCGAATCGGTATCTCAACTGTTCAGATTGGCGCACGGAGCTTTATATCGGGTGTGCACCTATTTCCGTCGGGGGAAAGCAATGCCATTCACCGTTCGGTCGGATATCACAATCCATATTCACAGAAGTGGATAGACGTACCGAGCACTTCCCACCTTGAAGCACTCTCCGTGGCGTTTTGCTCGGAAGGGTTGACGGGAGTTAAATTCACCTTCACACCTTCGGATTCATCGTACTGGGTTGGTGAAAGCAACGGTCCAGGGATTGCTCAAGGCACGCTAATTGTTCCGGAAAGGTCGAATCGGAACTACCTGCTTGCGGGGTTAGATCACTTCAAGATCGTCTGGCTCGGCCTCGGCGAATTGATCGAACACCCCCGAGCATCTTTGAAACCACACTCTCAAGGCGTACTGAACTCGTCTAGCGTGCAGTCCCATTTGTGGACACCAGAGCCTCCAATGCACGATGGTTTGATGCTTAGCCCCATGCTACCGTCCCTGCCTTCCAGGGCCTTTGAGCCGCTGGCCAATATTGACTTCGGTGGCCAAAGAGGCCTGCGTCTCGGGTCTTTGACATGTCTGACGTTCCACATGGCATCCCGTCCTCACCCACTGATCGGGATAGAAGTATCATCCTCTGATGGAAAGTCGGTACTTTTCGGTTCTAATCGTGGCTGTGGGATCTCGTTTCCCGTCGCTGGCTCGAAGGGGGAGCGTGTCAATGGCGTAAGCATTCTGAAAGACAATCGCGAGTACTACCCAACACCCGGCCTAGGTGGCTTGCAGGTCTGTTATGTGTATTGCCCAAACATTCATGCGCAACGCTAATCCCAACCCAGATCTCGACAAACTATGGAAGGACTGCCACTTTCGCTCCCCTTCACTATCAACTCGATGCGGTTGTCGAGCCAATACCGATTTCACCACTCAGCAACATCATCACGGGACTTGTTTCCCACGACCTGGTATGTAGAATCGCTACCATCAAATCCGAACAACGGCTCAACAGGCCCAGGCACACCAAAACGGCTTTGTCCAACTCGGTGTCCAGTCCCAGCAGTGTGACGAGGAGGTCACGCTACCGGATATTCTGGATCGTGGATGTCATGAGATACCCGACGATCAAGTCCGATACGACCAGAAATTCTCACATTTCATCAACAGTACAAATCCTGGTAACTATCAGACCTATGCCTCGCTGAAGAATGTTCGAAGAATTCGGGCATCCATGGGTATCCACGGGCGGTCCAGATCCCCTAGTCGCATATCCGGCTTGAAGCTTGAGTATTACAGTCATCCAAGCCCAAGCGTAGTAGGTCAATGGATGAACGAGCTTGGAAACGGGTTTGAAATCTCCCCGGATGAGGAAATCCAATCATTCACCATCTGGCTCACTCCCATGGGGTATTCTACTGAATGCCCCGGGCTGGAAGTAGGCCAAGTCGCAGCTATACGCTTCGAAACCACGCAATCTCGCTGTGTGACATTTCGCTCTCCAGACTTTCAAAGCCTCCCACCGCGAAAGCTGCAGACCCAGTACAAGGGAGACTCTGACGAGAAACTGACAGCTATGTCATGGATATTGAACCTATGTTCAGATCGTGTCCGAGCGCTCGTTTCCGCGAGCGGAAGCCGGAGACCACCGATAATGGTTCCAGAACAGCCTCCTCCCTTTGACCAGGTTCGGAAACTTTACTTCGAGAGACGGAATGGCGGCGGCTCTAGAGAGTCCGTACTTAGGGCCGACGCCTACTTTGAAGGTCAGGCGATCATCGGTCTTGCCTTCATCTACAAGTCAGGGGCTAGAGCAAGCATAGGGGACGTGGATACCGACACCAGTCGAACAGTCCATTTTGCTCAGGATGCTAAAATCGTTGGCTTGTCGGCTGCGGCCCGAGGACGCGAGCTTGTAGAAATGGAGTTTGAGGTTGAACAGGGTGAGGGATCTCGGTCCCATAAGCTCAGTATCTCCCGTAGTTCGCGGGAGGGACCGGCAAACACGGGCAATTATGACTGGCGGGATGTATGGTGCAAAGACCGGGCATCTGCGGACAGCCACCAGCGGCTAGTGTCGCATGACACCGTGTTCCCAGCACCGAGCGGGTCGAGGTTCGTTGGCATTTATGTGGGTTGCCAGGAGTTTTCGACTGTTGGAGCGTTATATGAGGCTGATGTTTCTCCAAAAATATGAGAAGGAAACCGAGAGTCATCATTTGCATTGCACCCACCCCCCTCCCCGGCCTTTCTCCTCTACAGGGAGCTGGGTCCGGGTAATTGATGGGGGACAAAAACGATTGGGTGAATTATTCCACCGACGTCAATGCATAGTTTTTAAGGTGCCAATGCGCACCAGTCCATTTTTCCCGGGGGCGGGGGATAAAAATTTAGCCCGAGTTCCTGCCCCAGCGGAGAATTTCACCAGACGCTAAACCCTTGACAAATTAGTCCTTGCAAGTTGCAAGGTTGTGAATGGTCCATACTGTCCCTCCTTTTGTTCCCTGTATTCTTTGGGGTATACTGTTTGTATCTCCTACCTATCATAAAATGTTGTGAGCTACGGCTCAGGGGGTTGAAGATGTTGGTTGTATTCGCTATCTAGGCTATAGCTGGAAGGAAGAAGAAGAATGCTTTAGTAGTGGTAGCTAATATGATTAGAACCCGTGATCCTCGTCTACCGGCCAACAGGCACCTCAACATAAAACTTGATGGTATTAATAACCTCCAACCGAGTTTAGAAGGTCTAATCTGTTGATCGCTGAGCATTCGTCAGCCAAACCCCAGGTCAACTCTGAACCCATCCCGTCATGCCACAAGGTCCACCGCGGAGGGCAAACAGGGTTACAAGTGGGACTGCGGTATTAATTCCCGCGAGGGACTCCGTCTCGATCGGGCGTCATGGTGAGAATGATAAACACCAGAGAATCGAAGTGCAGGCTAGACCGGAGCATCGGACTCGGCGTGCAGAGTAAAAGTGAGAAGAACCATCCGAAACTGAATCTTTCAATACTCCCAGCCAAGCCAATCCAACCCGAGACAGTATCGTCCAGTATGATCAGCGACTGAAGTGACCCAGAACGGGGTAAATATCCGAGGGGTCCGTCTGGGTGGCCCCCGCCGGCATTGGCTCGGCCTCGGACGCCGGGCCAGCAATGAGAGCCGAAATCGGCGGAGACTACCTGTTCCAGGCATTCCCGCCGGGCCGGGCTCTTTCTCCGAGTTGTTTCTGCAGAATGCAGTGCAGCCACTATGCGTTTCTGCAGGTACTACCTAGTCTCCTTGTCTAAGGTTGGTGTAATCTCTGTCTAGTGTCTACATGAGTTCCGCAGTATTCCCAGGATGCTGTTCTGATCTATGTCTCATCTTCCAGGCTCTTGTCAACCTGTATCATCGCCACAGAACTGAGAATCGAATTAAGAACTTGATAAACTTTGCCAAGGTTGTCCAGGATGGCGTTGATTTGCGGGGCTAACTGTTTTCCCGTGCTGCCCCTGATCGTCATCCCGCCGTCGGTCCGTTGATACCACGGCCAACACCAGCCGTGCCTGTCCACGGATTGGGGTGATGACGCGGCATGTTCCTAGCAGCCGTTCTCACTGCAGGCTATGCAGCTGCGCGTCGTGACGAGTACCCGGTGGACAGTAATATGGATATCGCGGCTGCAAAATGCCCCGAGGATATGGACTAGTCTGGATGTGTATTGGATAGATTTCTATTCTTCTTCTTCTTGGCCAATTGGGTAACGCATGAGGAGAACATGGATGGAATACGACGTCACCTGAGTCTAAACCAAACTTCCTACCTTGGTTGATACTGGTACTACGTATCAAACGCAGATCGGCATGATTAATTGCTAAGATGGGTGATGATCAGCCTGCTCATGCAATGCTTGCTCCGAATCTACTCCAACCTCAGACAACGCGATGGAACCACGAAATCACAGCATCCAACATATAAGGACCGTGGTATCCCATCCATCTGTCATTGCTCAACCAGCACCATTCATTCCTCATCTTCCTCCACGCAACATGAGAATCACCTTGGGTGTCCTAGCCGGGGCCACCACCCTCGCCCTCTCCCAGGCATCCAGTCTCGCCGACGTCTGCACCACCAGCCACGCCAAAGCGTCCCTGCCGAGCAGTGCCGATATCGACGGACTCCAAATCGACTCGTCATCCATCACGGCCCGTGCCGTCTACAACGCCTCATTTTCCAGTTCCTATTTCTTCCCCGCCTCGTCGTTCAGTTACTGCAATGTCACGCTCTCCTATACCCGGCCGGGTCTGGATACGCCGTACCTGCTCGAACTCTGGTTGCCCGCCCCGAAGGACTACCAGAACCGGTGGTTGTCTACCGGTGGGGGCGGGTTCGCTATCAACTCCGGGACTAGCTCCCTGCCCGGGGGTGTGATGTATGGCGCGGCAGCCGGTATCACGGATGGCGGGTTCGGGAGCTTTGATACGCAATTTGATGCCGTGTTTCTGGAAGCCAACGGCACCATCAATTACCAGGCGCTGTACTCGTTCGGGTACCTCGCTCACCACGAATTGAGTGTGGTCGGCAAGGCGTTCAGTCGGAATTTCTATGGTGTGGGTGACGCCAAGATCTACGCCTACTACCAGGGCTGCTCCGAGGGTGGTCGCGAAGGCTGGAGTCAGGTGCAACGCTACCCTGATGAATGGGACGGTGCGGTCATTGGGGCTCCGGCCTTCCGGTACGGACAACAGCAGGTGAACCATCTGTACCCGAACGTGGTGGAACACACCATGGGGTATTACCCACCGACGTGTGAATTGGAGAAGATTGTCAACTTGACCATCGCCGCCTGCGATGCGTTGGATGGTCGCGTCGATGGGGTGGTCAGTCGTACGGATCTCTGCAAACTGCACTTTAACGTCAACTCCACTGTCGGGGCCCCCTACTCCTGCCCCGCATCCACCAGCACGACCGTGCTGAAGAAGCGCACCTCGATGAGCAACTCCACCCCCGCGCAAAATGGCACGGTTTCTGTCCTGGGTGCCGCCGCGGCAAGTAAGATGCTGGATGGTCTCCGCACCCTCGATGGCCGTCGTGCGTACATCTGGTATCAACCCTCGTCTACCTTTGACGATGCCGACACCCAGTACAACTACGACACCGACCAGTGGGAGCTGGATATCACCTCGTTGGGCGGCGAGTGGGTGGCGCGCTTCTTGGAACTGCGCGATGCCGACAACCTGTCCACTCTGGATAACGTCACGTACGACACCTTGAAGGAGTGGATGGAGCTAGGCTGGCAGCGCTACGAGGATAGTCTCCAAACCACCTGGCCGGATCTGACCCCGTTCCAATCTGCCGGAGGCAAGGTCATCCACGTGCATGGCGAGTCCGATCCCAGTATCCCGACCGGGTCATCCGTCCACTACCACGAATCGGTCCGACAGATCATGTATCCGGGCCTATCCTTCAACGAGAGTTCCCAGGCGCTGAACGAATGGAACCGGCTCTATTTGATCCCCGGCGCTGCACACTGCGCGTCCAGCACGACACAGCCCAATGGACCCTTCCCCCAGACCACGCTCGAGACGCTCATCCAGTGGGTGGAGGGCCACGTCTTCCCGACCCGGTTGAATGCGACAGTCCTGGCCGGCGAGCGGGAGGGCGAACAGCAGGAATTGTGTGCGTGGCCGCTACGGCCGTTGTGGAAGAACAATGGCACGGTCATGGACTGTGTGTTTGATCAGGCGTCGTATCAGACTTGGGTGTATGATTTTGATGCGTATAAGTTGCCGTTGTATTAGCCTGCACTTTACTTAGTTCGATGCCATGTCTAATAGTAAGATGATTTCTTTCTATCCATGGTGGTCTCTCAAATGTACGCAGCAGTTCTTTGCCGTGATACCATTCATGGATACGCCACATCCGACCTTAGATCAAGATAAAAAGAAACAAAGTATCCACTTCCAACCTCATCCACATCTCCAAGAAAACATCAAATGTCTTTTACCCCATGAACCAACCAACCATCCTAATCATCTATCCATCCTATCCAGGATATCTATACTCCTAAAGCGGCAGCAATCACCCCCGCATCCCGCACCAACTCCTCCTCCCGCATCGTCCGTCCCATCACCTGCACCGCGCACGGCATGCCCTCAATTGCCTCGGGATCATCTACACCCATTGATTAGCATAATACCTCACAATCACACCACACCACTGCATAAAGCTAAGTAATACTTACACTCCCGTCGATACTCCACATCCCGTATATACCTCGCATCCTCACTCTTATTCGCCTTGCCAAATGGAATCACGATCGCGGGGTACTACACCCTATCTGTTAGTATACATACCATACCATACACACATAGTGGTAACATACATCCAAAACATTAGCAAGGACAGTATACGGCACCCATCCCATCCTATCATGTCGTGGCGCAGTACCCTGTAACCCCGGGAGGAGGATCACATCCAGCTGATTCTGGTATATGATCTCGCGAAATGCCTCGCGGAAAGCCTGACGCTGTGCGTTTAATTCGTACAGATTCTCCAGTGTATGCGGTACATATTCATACGGCATGATCTCGTTTGGGAGTACGGTGGTGGATAAGGCTGGGATCGGGGGCTCGCCGCTGGCGTGGATGTGGGAGAATGCCGTGTGGGCGGGGTCCATGGCGAAGGAGCGGAACGCGAGGAGGGTGGTTTCGCGAAGGGAGGGGATGTTGTTCAGGGTGATGATCTCGTGGTGGGCGGTTTTTAAGGCCTGAATGGCGCGAGTTAGGGTTTTGAGCACGGGGGGGAGGATCGGGAAGTAGGGATCTTCGAGGATGACGCCCAGACGGAGGGTGGGTTTTGTGGGAATGGTCCGCCACGGGGAGAAAATGGCCGAGGAGTCGTATTGCCAGGGGTCGTGGTCGATGATGTGTTGGGTGAATAATCCTAGGTCGCGGATCGAGGTGGCGAGTGGCCCGGCGCAGGATTTAATTCCGGAGAGGCCGTTGCGGGCGGAGTCGGTTTGGCCGCTGTAGGGAATCCGGTCGATGGATGGGCGCAGTCCGTAGGTGCCGTTGCAGATGGCGGGGATGCGAATCGAGCCGGCGATGTCAGTGCCTACGCCGAGGATGGACCCCCGCATGGCGATCAGGGCCCCTTCGCCGCCCGAGGATCCGCCCGCGCTGAGGTTGGTGCGGTGGGGGTTCAGGGTTCGGCCGAAGATGTAGTTGTGGGATTCGCCGGCCTGGGATGTCTCAGTGATGTACTGAGGGGAGTATAGGGTGCTTACGAGCATTCCCTGAGGGACGTTGGTTTTGACGTATAGGACTGCCCCGAGGTCGAGCAGGATCTGGACAACCGCTGCATTGTTCTTGACGGGACCGTGCGCGATAAACGAGGTGTATCCGATGGTGCTGGGGATACCTTGGATATTAAAGCAGTCCTAATTTTATTAGCAGCCGGGATATCGGACGGGTTCATACCTTCAGACTGATGGGCAGACCGTGCAAAGGCCCGCGGATCTTTCCCGTGGACTGGAAGTAATCATCCAGCTCTTTGGCACGTTCCAAGGCACGGTCAAAAAAGGTTTCCGTCAAGCAGCGTGTCTGTTGCCATCTCAATTCCAAGTATTTCTATGTCAATAGGTCAACCTACCACTTGCTGGGCAATCGCCGCACGAATGCAGAATGCCTCGGTGACTTCCACGGCAGTATACCTTCCCGAGTGAATCTGCTCCAAGAGTGCCGTGGCATCGTAGTTTTCAGTGATATCCAGCTGCCGTGCAGAGAGCAAACCACACTGGCGAGGCACGTCGAGGACATTGGCAGAGGCCTTCTCGGAAATATCGGCCGTGAACTCCGCCCGCAACCGCCATGCTGAGGGAATCTTAGCAGCTGCTTCTGCCTGCTTTTTCTGCACAATCGTCTCCCAGGCGTTGAGAGTCATGGTGTCGCTGTCGGTTAGAATGGATATTGAGGAATAGATAGGGGATCGCGTTGTAAGTTTGATAGGCAACCCGCTGCAACCAATTGATCGACATCGCTGACGCCACTCTACAGGGTGATCGAGATCAGTGCATGGTGCGGGACGATCATCAACCATGCCCGAGGCGAAGCAGCCAGTCGGTGAAGGACAACTGGTGAGTGGAGGGGAATGCCACGTCGCATCGGAATTAGGGCTTGCATGTATAGCTTTTAGGTACACTTGTCATTACATCTCTCGCGTCCACTGAATCAATCAACCAGCCAGATATAACATCCCACGAATCAGAAAAAAGCAATCGGATTTGGACCCGCCCCCTCGATAGTTTGCTGCACATCGTAATGCTCCACCAGGCAGGTCCCCACCATGCGGATGATATCCACCAGAGCCGAATCCGAGATCCCCATGGCCTCTCCTCCGCTGACCTTAGTGTGCGCAGTACCATAAGTGGTGCCATTCGTATCCCATCCCACATAGGCGCGCTGGAGTTGGGAATCCACATAGGGCACAATCTGCGACAACTCCCCGATGGTCTCGTTGATGCCGTTCATCGTGACGTGGGGCGAGTGGTTGATGTACCCGGCCGCGGCGTATTTGGTGAAGGCATCGCTGATGCGCTTTTCGTGGTACATGAGGTTGGTAAATTCGTCCCAGGCGGCCAGCTGTTCTGACGGGGAGGCCTCGGGTTTGGTGGTGTTAGGGCAGCCTAGCGCGGTGAATTCGTCGGGGACGGCTGCCCCTAGACCGCTGAGGGACGCGAGGGCGGTGATGATCACAAGGAAATGCATTTTGATACCTAACGAGTTTTGCAAGTGGTACAGGGAAAGGGATTGCAGAGTCAAATGAGATCGGCGGAAGAGGGATTTAAGGAAGAATGAGGAATGTTATGTTTCGTGTCAGCCTACGGTTGGTATGTCGGCACTTGGCAGCGTTCATCGATTAGCCTGGACTCATTCTTCATCTTTAATCAACAGATTCCATTGTATATATTACTCTCTGTATATACCTTCTTGTCTACCTGCTTCTTTTTCTACGCGACAATGCACTCTCTTCGCTACGTCCTCACCATCGCTCCCACGCTCATGGGGGCCACCGCCGAATCCCTCCCCGAGCAATTATTCCTGGATCTCCCCATCACCCAAGCCCGCAATCCCCCGGTCGGCATGGACCTGGTTGAGCCCTGGGCCACGGAATACTGCACCGCCATTACCGAAAAGCGATACGGAGATGCCATTTGGGCCCGATACAATATCTTTGGCGATACCGTGGACGGCATGTACACCCACTGGGACTGCACCGACGACGGGCAATACACGGAATGGAACGTCAGTGTGTATGATGAGATTCTGGAGGATGCGCGAGGATATGCCCGCGATCGTGACGTGTATCGGGAAGCGCTGGAGTTTTATCGGGATACGAGCGAGGATGATTCCCGGAGGGATATTATCGAGGCGTTGTATCGGATTGGGAATCAGCCGTATCGTCTTTGGTTCTTTCAGTGAGGCCTACGAGATCATATGGCGGGAGTATGATTATGTCGATTCGGTATTGATGGTGCACTGTTACACGACAGATACAATACATCGGAACGTGATACGGCACTATGCAGTCGCGGCCTGAAATATACCAATCATGGCGGGGTCCCAGAGGCTGCTAGGCGAAAAAGAGCAATTTGCCTCCTCTTCCTTCTCCTCCCATCGATCTCTCTTCGGTGGGCCCCCAAGAAATGCCTTTTTGAACCCACTCCAAGAAGTTCAAGGCGGCCCTCCACCCACGAGAGCAATTGAATCACGATATTCCTTGAAATTCAAACACTGCACCGCTCGTACCGCAACGCGACGAGAGCCCAGCCCCTAATACGAATTCTTGAGCAACTCCCCAACCAGTTCGTCCGACATTCAGAGGCCTCTGGAAGAGACATTACACGGATCTTCGAAACAAGGACTGGACAACTTAGGGCGAAGTTGATCAGGAAACGGATATCAATCTTGGTTTTCGACCTTCATCTATCGAAAATAAGCGTCTCGAATCAATGAAAACACGCGACTTGGGATAGTATATTTGAGGAGCACAGATCGAGATCGAAGAGTAAATACAAGTTGTTTGGGCAAAAAGAAATTTTCAAGATGATAGCCTCCATCATAACTTTGCGGGGCCTTCCTCCTCTCGAGTACTGGTAGATATAAAGTTACTCTTCGATTTACTAGTCAAGACTTTTTAGCAGGATAATGCACTATGAGTGGGATTCAACTTGCTATGGATTGGATAGTTTGGTGCTAGATCTCTCTTATGCATACCGACACAAACTTGAGAAGTCATTGCCCTTTTACGATGATTCAGGTGTTAAAAGCGACGAGAAATTTGTCACTGATAAGCCTCAAACTCATGTCGGATCATTTCGGCCTAATTGGGAGCTAGAAAGCAGTCATCAGGGATTGGTAACCAACCGTTGGGTATTTCGTGGCTCCGAAGAAAACCTTACTCCTTGGCTATACAAAACAAGTTCTTTGGTCGTCGCTCTAACAGAGGGGACCGGCTCATGGGCCATCCCCGGAATCTGGACGGATTGCCGATCCAGACCAAAGTGGCACACGATACCGCCAATCGAGTCCCCGCCTCTCGTCTGACGCCGATCGAGAGGAGCCGGCATCGCGCATCCCATCCCACCAGATCCGTCACAATTGGACTTCCAGTTCGACCATCTCCTTACTCGGCGGGGTACGTTCATTTCTGCCAGCCGTACTCACCTAACAGCAGTACAGGCGTTCGAGCTGCACAATGCCGCTGCACCAGGCGATCCGGCAATCACCGCCATTCCGGGAGCCCCTCTGCGGGAGCCACGCTCCGTTACTCCGAGTGTCGACGAAGGAATGCCCATGTATAGGAGAAACACACCTTGCGACTCCCCATCGTCCACTGTCCAAGACTTGATCTCCCTGTTCCCTAGTTTTGACGCGGCCAGTCTGCTGGTGGACGCCTACTTTGACCGAGTGCACTGGTTCGTGCTGATCTTCTATTAAGACGAGTTCCGCCAGCGCTAGCCCAAACTCTACCAGCAGCGCAGGCCATCAGTTCGCTCTAATCATCGCGTCGGCTTTATCAGCACCTTTCTGATTGTGATTTCCATCGGACTGCAATACGCTGGACCCTATCGACGGGAGCTGTTAGCTAGACATGGGGTTGATCTAACCCTTCGGGATCGCATTCTATCTACGGTACGAGCCCGGCTGCTAGACATCATGTCACTCGGCTCCCTGGAAGCAGTGCAGACATGCATTCTACTTGGCACATACTACCTATACCATGGAACTCCTCGGTTGGCATGGCCAGTGTGCGGCTGTGGGCTCCGCATCGCTCAAGCGCTGCACCTCCATCGACGGCTGCAACCCTCTGAATCGGCTGACTTCCGGGCCCTGAATGAAGCCCGAAAGAGATGCTGGTGGGCCGTGTATGAGATCGAGACCTTTTCCGCAGCGACCTACGGGTACCCGCATAGCATTTACGATGCAGATTGCGACGTGGAACCCTTAGATCCGTCGGCAAAGCTACAAGTTACGCAGTCTCCTGGGTCCTTCGATCAGCCATTGGCATGCCAGACGACACTGCTCTCCTACAAGTACTTCATCTCCAAGCTCTCGACTATTACCAAGGCAACGTTGGAGTTGTACCGCATTGGCGCGTATGCAGGTGACAAGAGTCGACTTCCGGCGGAAAAGCTGCACATGCCAAGTGTGATTCAAACAGTTGCCGCTTTTGACGATCGGCCTCGCCAATGGGAGGCCGAACTTCGTCCTCAACTTCAATGGCGTAATGTAGCCCATTGTGTTTACTACGCGTCTATTGAGGAGATTGACCGTGACATTGGAGCAACGGGGCCGCGCTGGGAGAAGCACATCTACCAACTCCAGGCTCTGACGCTCTGGCTGGCGTATCAAAATGCACGCATTCTGACCCACCGGCCTCTGTTATCGTACAAACTGAAGACCAATCCTAATTCTCACAGCAGCTCTGAACGGCCCGGTGCGGTCTCGGCTGACCCGTTCAACCTTTCACTGGACGCCTGTCGCGATGCTGCGCTTAAGACATCGGAGATCCTGTCTCGTCCTCTTCTTGAATTGGTCTCAGAAACCTATGCGGCGGCATTCGTCAGCATCCATACCTTCACTGCTGGCGTAACCTTGGGCATCCTCAGCAGCATGGATCCTCTGGGCCCGCAATCGGCCGAGACAAAAGCCGGGCTTCGCAGACTGATGGGAGTGCAAGAGAAACTCCGACTGCACTCGGTAGTCGCGCAGCAGGGCTTGGCCATTCTTCAGCGATTAGCCAAGCTGGTCATGGAAAAGGAGCTTGACGTGATTCTGGAGTTATCCGAACCAAAAGCGTTAGCACCGGTTCGAATGAGGGAGAAGGCTACATTGATTGGGTCAACAAGGTCATGCCTCCAGCCCAGGACCTGCTCCAGATGAGGCCACGACGCACCTGTCGGACCCTGCCTGTACTCTGGGTGAAGGAGCGGTCGACTACACGGATTCCAGTGATATGGTCTCTGGTGATGGATATCTTCACTATATGCAGGACCCTGTCTTGGCTGCAGCCCTCCAAGATTTCGATCAAGGTTGCCCTCCCCAACCCTCCTTCTCAGTACGAGCTAATCGACCCAGCTATATCTACCTACGCTCCCCGGCCGGAATTCCACCTCCACCGGCTCATTCCCAGTCCCCCGCCTCTTCGCCTCCTCCAGAATGGCCACCGTCGCCGTGGCCCCAATCCGCGTCACCCCCAAACTCATCACATGCAACAAATCATCCAACGTCCGTACACCCCCGGCCGCCTTAATCTGTACCTTCTCCCCCGTCTTCTCCCTCATTAACTTCAAATCCGACACCGTCGCCCCGCGGTAATTATACGACCCATCCCGCTGCTTGACAAACCCATACCCCGTCGACGTCTTGACAAATGCCACTCCTACCTCGGTGCAGATCTCACATAGTCGGGCAATATGCTCCGCGGAGAGATAGTCATTCTCGAAAATCACCTTGAGTATCGCCCCATGCTTCACCACCGCTTCATTGATTGCTTGTATTTCGGCGTGGACATACCCCCACTCCCCACTTAGTACCTTCCCCACATTCACCACCATATCGATCTCCGCGCCCCCGGCCTGAGCGGCCGCCGTGGCCTCGAGGACTTTGATCTCGGTCGTGCTATTTCCGTGCGGGAAGCCGATGACGGGACAGATGAGGACGTCCGATCCGGCGAGGATATCCTTGGCGAGGCCGATGGAGTAGGGCTTGATGCAGGCGGTGGCGACGTTGTAGTCGCAGGCGATGCGCAGGCCCGTGAGGATGTCGGTGTCCGTCATGGTGGGGTGGAGGAGGGAGTGGTCGATGGTTTTGGAGAGTTGGGGGAGAGTTACTGTGATCGGCATGGTTGTGGTGGGGTGGAGCGGTGGGTTCTGATCACAGATGACTTTGTCTGGTAGGATGAGATGAGATGGTGGATTGGTGATGGAAATCTGGAATACAGGTGCGTGGTGGTTCTTATATGCAGTGTAACTATGTGAGGGGCTGGCGGGAGACCTTCCGCCTTGGGTAATTCTTCCACCGGAAGAGGTACCCTACCTACCTGTTCACGAACATGTGCTGTGCGCTGTGCATGAGACACTACAAAATGGCAGAAAGAAATCACTACGGTGGATTAGCTTGTACTGCAATGCAGCGCGGTACACTCGACCTTTGTATACCTCCGGGTTCAACAACTTGGTCAGGTATTCCAGCCTCTTAGCTGCTAAATAGACAAATATACCCGAATAGCGAAGTAAAGCCCTAATACGCATACCTCCCCTCCTTTATTCCTATCTCTCTCTCTCTCTCTCTCTCTCTCTCTCTCTCTCTCGTCTCCCCACACATAAGTCTCTACTTATTCCATCCCCCCCCATATTACCCTCCCCCGTCCATAAACCCCCCACAGCACATTAATCCCCCCAAACACACCCACCAATATCACACTCACATAATTCATCCCCCCAACCTCCACACTCCCCCTCTCACTCGGTAAACACACCATCACCCCTAGAACCACAATCCACCCCACCGAAAACACATTACACACGTATCCGAACCACCCGAGATCCAAGTACCGCTGTGGAAGACTCGCTCGACCGCGGGTGAGGAGGATTCCTTGGGGCACGGTATAGGTGATGTTCAGGAAGAGGACGGCCGAGGTGATGATGCTGGTGAAGGCGGTCGTCGAGGCCAGGTACAGCAGGCCGTAGAGGGTGCTGAAGAGGAGGGCCGCGAGGGTGGTGTAGATGGGGAAGTTGAGCGTGGGGTAGATTTGCGTGAGGAGGGCGGGGAGGGGGGTGCCGTTCTGTGATTCAGTTAGGGTTGGTGGGTGGGGATGGGGGGATACGTCTCGTGCGAATGCCCAGGCGATGCGGCCGGATATTACCCATTGGGAGGGGAGGGCGGCTGTTTATTGGTGATTAGGTGTGGGTGGTACAGGCGTAGATGATGGTCAGGACGATGGATAATGCTAACGTGATGGTCCGGCTTTTGGTTCTGTTGCTGTTAGTGGTGATCTCTAGATGGTGACCGGCTCACATTTGATATATCAGTTCCAAGCTGGGCAGTGACGCCTGTCGGACTGCATCGATGACCTCGACGAAGAACATGAGCGCAATAAATAAAGACAAGCTGGTGACTAGCCCAGTGACCATCGTCATGATCATCACCTGCGGCACGCGTCTCCCCGGCTGTGGAAGTTCTTCACAGATGTGGATGACTGCTTCTGTCAGCTACCTCTGGTGAAATGGGTTCAAGACATACCGCCGTCGGTGCCACCAAAGGCGTACAGAGAGTTGGTAATTGCCAACATCCAGGCTGTCCCGGCACCCCACCCGCTGTTCCCTTGTCCCGATGCGAGGATGAACGACTCTGCTTGTCAACATACCCAGGAACGCAAAAGCGGGCAATTCCATTGATGACCGACGCTACCAGTGAGATTCCCGAACATCTGCATCGTTATCAGAGACTATCTCTGTAACCCGGGAAAGACATACTGCACGCAAGGGCATCCCTTGTCTTGGTGGTGTTGAAGTTGGCAAAAATAAATGTACTTGAGTATCTATATCCTAAAATTGCTTCTAGACCAACATAGAATGCCGTTGGTGCAGGTACAAAAACAATGCCAACTATGTGCAATAATCCGGGGAACCCATGCGGGTCAATTTCCCTTCGGGACGGCTGGCTATATTACCGAATCGGGCAATACCCCCCGCAAGTACAGCGACGCAGTCCAGAAGGTCTCCAAGGACACCCCCGTGGAAGAGATCCTCTATCTTCTCAAACGAGACGGGGGCGTGTTTGTCAAGACCCTGGTCTCTGAGGAAGATGTCGACCAGGCCTATCAAGAAGCTAAGCCTCGTCTCGACGCTGATACAGAATGGAATGGTATTCCACCAGACTCATCGTGATCCCGCTAATGACCAGCGCAAACGCAACGCGCCCCGTCACTGATCGCCCGAAGTCCAACCTATACCAAGACGCAGGTCATGAACCCGCTCTTTCGCCAGGTCTGTGACCATGTCCTCACTTCCCGACGATGGTACTGGTGGGGCGGGGAGAAAAAGCTCTCCCTATCCAAACCTTATGTGCATTCCTGCACCGCCATGAGGATCGGCCCCGGAGGCAAGGCGCAGCCCTTGCATCGCGATGATTACATCAGTCATCGCGATCATGCGGAGATCGATCATTGGGATGATGCGCGAGACATGAAGCGGGAATCGGCCGTTGGTCTGTTTGTTGCTGGTTGTCGCATTACCAAGGAGAATGGGGGGACGCAGTTTATTCCGCGCAGTCATCTCTGGTAGGTATATTGCCTCCCATGCAAGTAATTGTCTAATCACCAGCAGGGGCTCGGACCGCGCAACTCCCCCCAAAGTCGAGCAATGCATCTTTGCAGACATGGACAAAGGAGACGGCTTCCTCATGTTGGCATCGGCGGATCACGGCGGGGGTTCGAACACGACCACCGACGAACACCGTCTCCTCTTTGCCACATTCATCGTGCGGGGTTACTTGCGCCAGGAAGAAAACCAGTTCCTAGCCGGGCCAACCGACATCGCGCGCAGCTATGACCGGGAGATCCAGGAGTACATGGGCTATTCCATGCGGGAACCGGCGTGTGGGTATGTAGAGCAGGTGGATCCCATCTACCATCTTCGCCCGGAGCTGAAGGAGGAAAATCGGCCTCGGGACTTTTAGCACAGCAAAAGAATATCATCCTTTAGTCGAGTGAGCTCTCTTTGTAATCTCGCTGTGACTGCCCACATTGGACAGCTTCCTCGGCGGCACCGGCGGCACCGGCGGCATCCTGTTTGAAGTAAGGTAGATAGAGTTCGTCAACTGCAAATTATCCCATTATCCTTATATAATATCTATGTCTATAAACTCTAACTTCCATTCCACTAGATCGGCTCGTCCCGCGGCTCAATCAAGACTTCGTTCACCGACACATGGGCCGGCTGGCGCAACGCGTACACAATCGAGTTGGCAACATCCTCTGGATCGAGGATTTGCGCCCCCGTCGGCTCGCCGTACTTCTTGATGGCTTCCGCATCCGTGGACATTCCCAGCAGATCGGTCGCCGTGTTGCCTGGCTGCACGCTCGTCACCCGCAGACCCGTGCCCGCCGTCTCCAGCCGGAGCGACTGCAGCGTGGCCTCGACGAAAAACTTGCTGGCCGAGTACACACCCAGGCCCGGGAACACCTTGCGTCCGGCGTCAGAGGAAATCGCCACAATATGGCCACCTCCGCGCGAGAGCATGCCCGGCACGCTCGCCGACAGGCAGTGGAGGAGACCTTTGCAGTTGACGTCGACCGTGCGCTCCCATTCCTCCGTCTGCACATTGGCCATCATGGTAAAGTACATGACTCCGGCGCACGACACGAGGATGTCCACCGGCCCGAGCTCGTCGTGGGCGGCTTGAAGGAGGCCATCCACCTGCGCCTTGTTTGTGACATCGGTCTGGCGAACGATGGCCTTGCTCCCCTGTGCTGTGATCCGGCCCTTGACGGATTCGAGGGCGTCCACGCGTCGGGCGGCCAGGGCGACATGGCATCCCTCCCGGGCCAGAGCGACCGCCACCGCAGCGCCAATACCAGAAGACGCCCCCGTCACCACGGCCACCCGGCCGCTCAGAGCGCCCTTGTGGGCGGGCTTAGCAACACCATTTGCCTGCTGGCGAACAGGAGGCCGGGGCAGCCAGCCTCGGGCGAACCAGTGCCGCGTGTAAGTCTCGAGCAAGGCCCGGTCCACCTTGGGCCGTTCCACGACCGCCCGGAAGGGCCGAGTGGCAGCATTGTCCAGCACCACAATGCCCCGGAGGAACTCCACCGTGGGCATGCCACTGCGGAGGATGTCGACAGTAAAGGCACCGTCACCACCCTTGACGGCACCGCGTTTCTCATTCCACAGGGAGACCCATTCGTCCCAGCCCACAGACTTGGTCGGATAACCGAGCTCATTGAGTGCCGCAAAGACTGATCGCGTATCAACCGGGTTGGGATCGCCGAGATGAAAAACGGTCTGCTCGGCGTGCGTCTGACTAGCCAGATGAATGATGGCCTTGCTGACAAAATCCACGGGCGTCATCTCCGCCCGCCAGCCGTCTACATCCGGCGCGTAGCCGAGTTTGATCGACTCGACGATCAAGGCCGACAGAAGATCCCAGGCATTGGCCGCACCCGTCTGGCTGTGGCCACTGATAGTTCCTGCGCGGTGGATCTTCACGGGGAGCCCACGACGACCGGCTTCCAGCACAAGCTGCTCAGCCACCCATTTGGTCTGGCCATAGCCATCCAACAACTTCTCTGGCACATCATCTACGTCCAACATGGTGTCCTCCGACCAGCCCTTCTCCAGTGACGGGGGGAGAACACCATTGGTGGACACGTACTGCACGGTCGCACCCCCTTTGCATGCCAGGCGGAGGATTTCACGTGTACCGCCGACATTGGGACCGCGCAGGGCGGCATAGGGGTAGACCAGGTTGACGGTGGCAGCCGCATGGACGATGACTTGCACCCGAGAGGCGAGCTCGTCAAATGCTTCCGGCGACAGACCGAAGCGGGTGCGGGAGAGGTTTCCGGGAAGAATCTCGACGCGCTCCATGACAGAATCACGCCACAGCCCCAGGTCCAGCAGGTTTCGACGAATTCTCGCCACTCCACCAGGCTGATCATCGTCAGCCGGATCAGTAAATCGCACGAGACAGATGATATGAGCCGAGGTACTCTCCAACAGGTCGTGAAGAAGGAACGCGCCAAGGAATCCGGTCACACCCGTCAGGAGCACCGTGTCGGCCTGGTCGACGGAGCGGATGGTAGCTTTGGACGGTCGGATATCATCGTCCAGGGTAGCATCGGCACGCAGGACAGCCGGTAAGTCGGCTTGCACCGCGGCCGTGTGTCCGTCCCTAATGGCACGGACGGTCTCAAGGTGGCCAGTCAGAGTCGAGTTCTCTGCGAGCCGGGCGATCGGAACCCGGAAACCAAAGTGTCGAGACATCCTCGAGGAAAGATCCGCCAAAGACAAGGAGTGTCCGCCCAGATCGAAGAAATCGTCGCCGGGCTTGAGCAGGGTGCGCGAGGTTTTGAGAGCTGCAGCCCAGATGGCCGCTACTTGATCGATGCCGATCGGGTCTTGCTCCACGGGCGTTCCGTTTCCGTTGACATGATCGGCGGGGCGCGGGGCCGGCAGGCGTTTGAGATCGACCTTGCCCGTCACCTCATGCGTCGGCAGCTCGTCCAGCGTCACCCACAGCGACGGGATCATGTAGTGTGCCAGGGACTGCGCGAGGGTGCGACGCGCGCCGGGGCTATTGCCCGCCTCGTTGATCTCAACCACCGGCCGACCGGCGGGCTGGTCCTGGTCGGGCACAATGTACGCCACCAACTGCCGCTCTAGGCCTTCACCGTGGGCCACGACCGCACAGTGGCTGACCGCAAGGTTCTTAACAATCTCGTTTTCCACCTTGGCGGGAACCACCGAGTATCCGCGCAATTTGATCATCGACCCCACGCGACCGGTGATCTCGAGGAGTCCGGACGGAAGCAGGCGGGCGAGATCGCCGGTTCGGTACAGACGGGCCCCCGGTTGTGAATCAAAGGGGTTCTGAATGAATGCTTTGGCGGTGGTCTCGGGGAGGTTGAGGTACCCACGGGCAAGCAGTGGACCAGCCACAAACAGCTCCCCGCTCACCCCGTTCTCCACCGGCTGCTGGTTATCGTCGAGAATATGTGTGTTCTTCGGGTCCATCGGTGGCCCGACCGGACAGTATAGCGCCTGTTCGTCGATCATCTCCCGGATATCGCCGCAAGCAATCTCGTGGGTTTCGCAGGCACTGTAGCAATTGAGCAAGCGAGTCTTTGGAAGGGCCTTGCTCGCTCGACGGGCGAGATCCGTCGTCACCACCTCGCCATTGAACCACAACGTGCGGAGATCCGGCAGGCGAGAGCCGATGTGAGGATGGCGGGCGAGAACAGTCGCGAGCAGAGTGGGGGTCATGAGGGTTTCCGTGATACGCTTCGCCGCGAGCAGCTCGACCAGCGCAGCCGGGTCGTAACTGATTTCATCGGGCACCGCGACGACGGTCGCTCCCCGCAGCAACGGGCGCAAGATCTCCCAGATGAAGAAGACATTGCACGCGACGCGGTCGCTGGGAGTAAGATCCTGCACGCCAAATCGCAGATTATAGGAAAGAACGGGAGCTCGGTGGGGGTTGGCAATCCCCTTTGGCTTGCCGGTGGTACCGGACGAATATGAAACGAAGGCTAGTCGATCCAAGTCATCGTCCGCTGGGAGAGGAGGCAGCTCCGACACACCGTTGGTCTCTGATGCCGGTTCATCCAGCGAAATGAGGGGGACGTCGGCCTTGATCTTGCCGAGTTCGGCCTGGCAGGTAATGATTACTGCTGGGTTTCCGTCACGAATGACATCGTCCAGGAGGTCGGGGGGGTATGCCAGCTCAAGAACCAGGAACGCGCCGCCGGCCCGGAGGGCGGCGAGACAAGCAATGACATAGTCACTGCTGCGCGGGAGCAGCACTCCGACCAAGGTGTCCCGCCCGACGCCGTAGTGACGGAGGCGGAGAGTGAGAGTGTCGACCGCCCGATCTAGCTCTGCATAGGTGTATGTAGTTTTGTCATCCTCCAGAGCGATTGCATCGGGAGTGGCCTGGACCTGTTTGCTAAAGAGAGCCGACAGATCTTTGGTGACATCGATGACGGCCATTGTGTGGGGGAAGAAAGAGAGGGCGATGGAGGAGAAGAGGAGATCGGCCACCGTTCAAGGGGTAGGCACTCAGGGTGGGCCAGGGGGGTATTTAAGTCGACGGGCGAGCTGTGGAAAACGAGTGAGGTGTCAGATGTCGCGGTCTGAGGTGGAAGCAGGGAGTGGGAGAGAAGCGAACTTACCGGCCGGTTTCCACGGCCTTCTTTTGAGAACAAAGCAAACAACATGCTGGACACGAGGCAACTCCAATCTGGCACCTGTTGAGAATTAGTGTGTACGAGGCAGTGGGGGGCGAGGGCGATATGTAGCAAGTGAGAGCGAGTGAAGCTGGGCGGCCACCCCCCGGCTCGATCACATGCAAATCCCAGGGGCCCCAAAGAGGCTAGCCGGGCCTCAACGCTCTCGATTCATGCTTCTGGGCATCCCACTTTAGCGACCCCCCGAAGCAGGATCCTGCTCGATGGTCGGGTTCACGGAAAGGATTCCAACGGTGGGAAAAGGAAAATAAATGTCGCAATCTGCAGCCAATGACTGTCCGGTCAGCCTGCATGTGTACCAGGATCGTAGCAGGAGCTTGGCCAAGCCAGGGGCCTGTATTCTGTCCGTCCAGTCGCACCGATGCTCCGAACCCATAATTGCCCTCGTACGCGACCTGACCTTGTCCTCCCATCTGCTGCAAGCTGCGTCACCCGTGGCAGGAGCTGTTCCTGGCCGTCCATCTGGCGGACGGCGATTGAC
Organism: Aspergillus ibericus CBS 121593; assembly: GCF_003184845.1. NCBI lineage: Eukaryota > Fungi > Ascomycota > Eurotiomycetes > Eurotiales > Aspergillaceae > Aspergillus > Aspergillus ibericus. The sequence goes on from NW_020292150.1 coordinate 170,318, forward strand.
TCCGCCCCCTCAGCGCCGGTGGGGTCCCCTCGCGTTGGGGATGCGGTTCGACCCGATCGGCAGCGCTTTTATTATTATCAGCGCACGGTCATTGGTTGCTTGTTGCTTACCGTGGGGTATCTGGTCCAATCACACACACTGCCCACGCTCTGACATGTGATTGTGGGTCTCTTTGCTCTGTTTGCTTCCTCCTCTCCCTCCCTCTTCCCAGTCAACTCTGAACGATTATGCTTATCCCGGAGATCTGTCGCCATCGACCCTGCAGCTCCCGATGGTCAATTCCTGCTCCTGGTGTCATCACTCTATCGGTCCCAGAGGGTTGTTTTCCCGCAGGCCCGGGGGTAATAGCGCGTTCCAACGGACTGCTCATCTGCATTGCCGGGTCCGTTTGCCTATCAGGGTAACACATCAGGCGACGCATCATGCAGCTGTCTTGTCTCTTGACCGATGGCAGTAAGGACTCGGAACACGATGTATCACATCGGAAGAATGATGGGTGTTCTGTCACCACGGTTTAGGCTGCTGAGTTGGATCAGACTCGATCCAGGATCACAACCATGAATGACACTTCCAGGGTATCACGGGTCAATATCAGCGATTGTTCATTACACTGCATCGGTCAAGTAACCTTCACAGAACTTGGTGAGAGAATAAGCAACATAGTCAGGCTTGTCACAGTTCCCGATGCGGATGCAGGACTGCCTACATTCCTGGCCTGATGCAAATTGGCCGTCCATTCTAGACCAACCATTTAACCTGCTGCAGACGATGAATACCTTGTCGCGCAGAGTGTCGACTTAATTCGTCTTGAGCAATATAATTCTTTGTCCTACACTCTTTCCCCCCTCTCTCTGCAACCACGTAGCCGAGAATGTAGATACTAGCATGAGGTATTTAGTGTGCAAGTACTACTATCGATTCAATTGGACATTATAGATGCCTTTGAGAGAACAGGACCTTCTAACCATGCTACCTATGCTCTGTGATCTGGTCTCAGCTTACAATAAGCCACTGAGATCATTCATTGAGTAGTTTCGCATGTGCTGACCCCAAGCTTAGCCCAGTCTAAAGGTGCGTGGGAAAATATATCTTCGGGACGGACATGATATGCCATAGATCGCAATTGGGCACGTATAAGTACTGCCAACCTTAATCTCCAGTGCATAACAGCTCTATGCATTGATTTTCAGTTCTATGAAGATAAATCGTACCAGAATGACTCAATTGCCCCGGTCGCTAGTACCTGGTCTTGGGAATTGGATAGATGACTGGAGCATAAGACAGGGAGGCACGTGACTAAATATACTCACGCTAGGCTCAATCGGGAGCACCAGGGACTCGGCGCGGCGCGAGCTTCCACGAGGCCCGTGCCGGTCGGAGGATTCCCCATCCACCATTCTCATCTTCCTGCGCGCATCGACGAAGCTATATTGGTGACTCGAAATGGGTGTATGACGGTCGATGAGATGGTCATTTAGACCCTATCAAAATGGCGCCCAACAATGCAACCACGAGCTCACATGGTGCTGACTGGGGTAAGTCTCGACCCACTACGTACTGCAGTGGAGGAAAAAAATACCGATATTATTACTATTGCTGACCCTTATCTAATTCATCAGCGACCTAACTGGTGGATCCCCGAGGCTCTCGACGACGACACGGAAATCTCTTCCGTCAAGCGGATTCCGTGCTTGAGTGCCAACTGTCGATTCTCCTGCGAGAACCCTGCGTCCATGAGCAGATCTTCCGACGAGTTGTCGTTCCGCGAACGTTGGTGTCGGTCACTAGTCGGCATCTGGGCGATTGGATCCTCCCCCGCCCCGATATTGACCTTGTATGCGTCATCCATGGTGCGGTTTCCCAGACTGCTCAGTTTCACCCCGGTTTCCCAGCTTCGCCCATAGGTTCGGTGTGCTGCTCCGCTCGGTTTGCCACTAGTCCCTCCTGCACGCGACGAGTATGCTTTGAGGTGCGAAAACCACGATCCGAATAAAGACTTCATGGCGGGAATCGAGAGCGCGATCAGGGTGCCGCCCACCTCGGACGTTTCGATCGCCAGCATCGGGTCGTAGGCCCAACTGCCGTCGGAGGACCACTGGCCGATAATGACAAGGTACATGCGGACGCACGAAATAACCAGGACCCTAGAAGACGATTCTGATTAGCGGTGGGACAAAGAAGAGGGGACCGGGCTCGTTGACGTACAAGACGCCCGGGAACATGATGAGCGACAGCTGAAGTTTCCGCTTCTGGGACACTTGCAGCATGTAGATCAGCATGGACGGGAGGGTCAACATCATCACATCGCAGACCAGTGACAAGACCGAATTGGCGACATAGACATCCCCCCAGGAGATACAGTTATAATCGTCGATCTGCGGCTGCCAGGTATAAGGCCAGAGGCCAGTTACGGGGAGGCAGTGGAACAGCAGCAGAAAAAACTGGGTTAGGTATGCGGCGATCAAAAAGCCTGCCGAAAGCTTGATGGCCAAGGAGATCTTGGGGTGGCGCGAGGCCAAGCGTTGGTAGAAGGCCAGACCGGACAGCCGACAGACGAACAAGGCGGTTGTGTACAAGATGTGCATGACGAAGTCGTAGATTTCGGTGTTGTCGACCTGGGTCAAGGTCAGCACATACTGGATGTACTCAATGTGCCGGCCACTCCCCATGTCAATCAAGACCACGGACAGGGCGACGATCGAGATGTAGAGGGACTATCAGAGGGTCAGCAGGGCAGCCACCGTTGGGATCCAGGAGGGAGCCAGCTACCAGAGTAAAAACAGCCAAGCCATCATCCCAGCCGAACTTCTTGACAAGAAAGAGTCTGGCGTAGCACCTGGCGACGACGATCACGAAGGTCAGGGCGCCAACGAAGAGGATGGCGATCTTGGTGGGCTGATCTCGCGACTGGGCCAGGTAGTCCAGACTGACGCTCGAGGGGATGCGGCCCTCCGCCTCTGCGGCTTGGATAGCAGCCGAGATCTGAGGCATCGTTCATCGGGATCACATCGACGTCTCTACGAGTGGACAGAATGGAAATCGTGGCCAGGACATGGTCAGTGTGTGTGATGATGACCAGACTTTTTGCCAGGGGGCCCCGATGGCAGCCAGGCCGTGGGATTGGGCACCGGGAAAATCCGAGGCTGTGAGGGCTTTTCCCCCATAAAGTTTGCCTGGATCAGTGGATGCTAAGCTAGTTTCAGCCGACGGTTCTAGTCGCGGCCTTAGTTCGGCCCTGATATTTCCTAGGCCCCTGTTGATGCCGAGTGTGTCATTTCCCCGGAGCGTGCCATCTGCCGAGGGGGGGGGTATGGGGAAGACCAATGGCCGCGTGGCCAGCAAGAGGGACTTTCCTCGTTGCAGGTTGGCATCTCTGCTGGAAGGCGCCGTTGGAATCGCCAAGGCATCTGGCGTGGTGCTGTTCATCATTCATGTCATGCATAGGCTGGTGGTCGGCATGCCATTGAGCGCCACCCGCTAACGAGGAGTGGAGCAACTGGGCCGCTACCGAGTCCCGACTTTACCGGATGTGTCCGGGGCTCGCCTAATGGAAGGTCGAAGGATGCGCCGGTGTCGCCGTTCACTGCAGCCTAACAATTATGGTTCTCACCATGCGATCGAGGCGATCGAGACGATCGTCATTAGTGAAGTTCCGGTGCTGAGGTGCAGATGAACCTCAACTTCCAGAACATCAGAACATGCGCAGCACCCGTTCGAGCTGCCAACGCTCGGACGAACAGGGATCAGCCGATGAGCTGCCATGTTGGGGTTTGGGGGCAGCAGTCGCCAATCGCCCTCCGACCGACGGGGCTCGTCTGGTAAGACGGCAGTGGGCGCGCCCAACCCACCAGCCTCACCCACTCCTCGCTCTCGTCCACTCCTGTGTCGGTTTACGCAACCGATTAATCTATCCCCTCTCCATTCATGAACTCCCCGCCAATCACATACCCTGCAGCCAAATCAATAGTGAAAGTTAGCCTGCCATCAGACCACAGCAAGTCCGCAACAGAGCGAGAGTCCCCTGAATCCCGACCGTCCCTTGCAGGCGCGGTTGGCTCGGGCTTCCTGCCCAGCCATTTAAATCGAACCAGCTGCTGCCCATCTCTCATCGGCTCATCCTGCGATTTCATTTCCACGTGGCAGCGATCTGCAGAATACGATCCACGATGCCCTCGATCGCGTCTTGGCTCCTCACCACCGGCTTGGCCGCCCTAACCAGCGCCTCCGGCCTCAATGACAGCCTCGTGGCTCAGCAGATCGACACCCAGCCCTTCCCCTATGACTTCCCCAAGCTGGGCGTCAATGGCGCAGACCTCTTCCCCATGCGGGACTGCCGCGGCTTCCAGCTGGAAGAGGCCACCATCGACGAGATCCAGGCCGAGCTCAAGGCGGGTCGCCTGACCGGGGTGCAGTTGTTGCAGTGCTACCTGGAGCGCATCTACCAGGTGCAACCGTATACCAAGTAGGTCTTCATCCTGTGCATCCACCCCCCGTTCATCACGCTGAGACACGAGGCAGTGCGGTTATGCAACTCAACCCTGATGCCATGGCCATCGCCGAGGCTCTGGACGAGGAGCGTCAGCAGGGCACCGTGCGGGGCCCGTTGCACGGCATTCCGTTCCTGGTCAAGGACAACATCGCCAGCAAGGACAAGATGGAGACGACGGCGGGCAGCTGGGCTCTGGTGGGCTCTGTGGTCCCTCGCGACTCGCACGTGGTCCACCGCCTGCGCGAGGCGGGTGCGGTGCTTCTGGGCAAAGCGACGCTCAGTGAGTGGGCGGACATGCGGTCCAACGACTATTCGGAGGGCTATTCGGGCCGTGGTGGCCAGTGCCGCAACCCCTACAACTTCACGGTCAACCCTGGTGGCAGTAGCTCTGGCTCGGGTGTGGCGGTCACCAGCAACCAGGTGCCTTTTGCTCTGGGTACTGAGACGGACGGTAGTGGTAAGTTGGGCTGATGTCATGAATGTGGATGTTAGCTCACCTGAAATGCAGTGATCAACCCGGCCGAGCGCTGTAACATTGTCGGCATCAAGCCCACGGTGGGCCTGACCTCCCGGGCGGGTGTCATCCCCGAGTCTCTCCACCAGGACACGGTCGGCACCTTTGGCAAGACCGTTCGGGATGCTGCATACGCGCTTGATGCCATCTATGGCATTGACCCTCGGGACAACGAGACCTATGCCCAGCAGGGCAAGACCCCTGCCGGCGGCTATGCGCAGTTCCTCACAGACAAGTCGGCCCTCAAGGGGGCGGTCTTTGGTCTGCCCTGGCTGTCGTTCTGGCAGTACAACGATGCCGCGCAGAACGCGCAGCTGACCGAGCTGCTGGAGCTGATCGAGGCGGCGGGTGCCACCATCATCAACGGTACGGAGCTGCCGTACTACAAGGACATTGTTGACCCGGCGGGCTGGAACTGGGACTATGGTACGGAGCGCGGCTACCCCAACCAGTCCGAGTACTCGTACATCAAGGTGGACTTTTACAACAACATCCGGGACTACCTGGCGGAGCTGAACAACACCAACATGCGGTCGCTGGAGGACCTGGTGCAGTACAACATTGACAATGCCGGTAGCGAGGGTGGTATCCCCGGGGTCAACCCGGCCTTTGCCTCGGGCCAGGACGGTTTCCTGGCCTCCCTGGCCACCAAGGGTGTGATGAACGAGACGTACTGGCAGGCGCTGGAGTACTGCCGACGCACCAGTCGGGAGGACGGTATTGACGCGGCGCTGCACTACCAGGGTCGCAACCTGACGGCCTTGCTGGCCCCTCCCGACTTTGCGCCGTCGGTCGAGATCGCCGCCCAGGCCGGGTACCCGGTGGTGACGCTGCCCGCGGGCATCAACAAGGGCTCGAAGATGCCGTATGGGTTGGCCCTGATGGGCACGGCGTACTCGGAGGCGACGCTGATCAAGTACGCGAGTGCGATCGAGGACCTGCAGCTGTCGTCCAACACGACGTGGAAGCGTAGCTTGGCGACGTGGAGCGGCTACCTGGAACGGAACATTCCGGTGAACTGAGCACCCCTTGCCACTCCTGTCATTGGTCGTTCACGGCGGGCGCATGAGGTCCGGTGTGCACGTGCTGTCCTACTGTTCATATCATCGTCTCATGTAACTCCCTCACTTTTTTGGATCCTTACCTCGAAGCGTAGCGTTACACGGGCGTTCTGCCCCCACCCCGGTCGTTCGTAGAAATGACATCGGAGGATTACCTGCGATTGTGTCGCCGCCAAGGCTGTGGCCCGCTCTGGCCGTGGCACCAGACAGGGAAAGGTCCGCGAGTCGGGGCCGCCCTTCTGGAAGTCTGGCAGTAGTTTCCCCCAGCTGGCCAGCCAGCCAACTCCGCACGTGGACCCGGGGCCGCCCCTGATAGGATGGTGGGGCCAACCGTTCCGCCCAGGCGCCAAGGCTGGCCAAGGCACGCCTCCTCGGATCCGCCCAGGGCCAAGCCACCGCCCAGCTTCGGCCCAGCATCTACCCAGCACGGCCGCCGTGCCACCCAGCCATGGCACTCGCGCTGCCACGGTTGTCACACCCTCTATTTCCCTCGTAAGTACGGAGTACTACAACAGACTTCGAGCCCGGTCGAGGGAGACCCCGTCCCACGCCGGGGACTTCCCCCGAATCACGGCCCTCCGTCCAGGAACGTGTTGCTCCCCAGAGCTGGAGACAGGAAGCCCACCGAAAACTTACGCAGGCACGTGGGCTGGGCGTAGTGAATGGCCCCCGGCCAGGCTCAGCCCGGGGTGGTCACATAAAGTGTGCTGCCACGCTGTGGTATCAGAGCTGTCAGCTGCGGCCACCATCTCCTCACCACCTCCCTTCCTCGCACATCTCCAGACTAGACGAAGACTCCAGTCATCATGGCGGTGCTGCACGCGTACGACTACATCTTCGCCATCGGCACCCTGTTTGCCATGCTGGATGCCTACAACAACGGCGCAAGTAAGTGGACCTGGGGGCCGTATCTCGGGCTGGGGAGTCCCTGCTAACTGCCTTGCGTTGCGTGCAGACGATGTGGCCAACTCCTGGGCAACCAGTGTCTCCTCCCGTTCCATCTCCTACCGCCAGGCCATGGTGTTCGGTACCGTCTTCGAAATGCTGGGTGCCATCACGGTCGGAGCTCGCACGGCCGACACCATCAAGAACGGCATCATTCCCAACTCGGCCTTCCAGGACAACGCGGGCGTCCAGATGCTAGCCTTTACCTGTGCTTTGGCGGCGGCCTCCTCCTGGGTCATGTGGTGTACCCGCCACTCCGCCCACGTTTCCTCGACTTACTCACTGATCTCCGCCGTGGCTGGCGTCGGTGTGGCCACCGTGGGTGCCTCCCAGGTACAGTGGGGCTGGAACAATGGCAAGGGACTGGGAGCCATCTTCGCTGGTCTGGGTATGGCACCCGTCATCTCGGGAGGCTTCGCAGCGGCCATCTTCATGCTCATCAAGTTGGTGGTGCTCATCCGCAAGAACCCCATCCCCTGGGCCGTCTACAGCTCGCCGTTCTTCTTCCTCATTGCCGCTACCATCTGTACCTTGTCCATCGTCTACAAGGGCTCCCCGAATCTGGGTCTCACCAAGAAGCCTGGCTGGTACATTGCGGCCGTCACCATGGGTACGGGTGGTGGCGTTGCCCTCCTGTCGGCCATCTTCTTCGTTCCGTTTGTGTATTCCCGTGTCATCAAGAAGGACCCGAATGTTAAATGGTGGATGTTCATCCTGGGTCCCCTGTTGCTGACCCGCCCTGCCACGGAAACGGGCGAGCAAGCCCAGGTGCCCGACTACGCCGTCGTCCAGGACAGCCATGACGACCTGGCCGCCCGCTCCCCGGATACCCTCCGCGGGGACGACGTCCAGAAGTCGACGCAGGCCGGAGTCGAGTCGATCCAGTCCCGCAGCGAAGAAGGCGAGAAGCGGTTGGTAGCCGGGGAAGCGACCCAGCTGACCTACAAGGAGCTCATGGAACAGTCCGACCGTCGGCTGCGGGAACGGCTGCTCAAGAAGCGTGGACCTCTTGGATGGGCGATGCGTACTCTTCGTGACAACCCCATGGGCGCGGGCCAGCTGTATGAGCTGAACAACATGGCGATCCTGGCGAAGCGCATCCCCGCGATGATTGTGTGCGGGCTGCTGTATGGTCTGCACTACGATATCCACGCGGCCCAGTCTGGCATTGCGGGCACTCCGGAAGGCAAGCGCATGCAGCGGGTTTACGCTCACGCCGAGAAGTATCCCAACGAGGTGGAGCACACCTACTCGTTTGTTCAAGTCTTGACAGCCTGCACGGCGTCGTTCGCGCACGGTGCCAACGATATCGGCAACTCGGTTGGACCCTGGGCGGTCATCTACTCGGCTTGGTCGACGGGCAACGCTGCGGCCGCCAAGGCTCCAGTGCCGGTGTGGCAGTTGGCGGTGCTGGCGGCGTGCATCTCGCTGGGGTTGATTACCTACGGCTACAACATCATGAAGGGTACGTTGATATCTACGATACCCACTTTGCGGTGAAATGATCACTAACGAGACTAGTCATGGGCAACAAGATTACCTACCACTCGCCGAGTCGGGGCTGTTCGATGGAGATGGGAGCGGCCATCACGGTGCTGGTCTTCTCGCAGTACTCGCTCCCCGTGTCGACGTCGATGTGCATTACGGGAGCTACGGTGGGCGTGGGCCTGTGCAATGGCACGCTCAAGGCCGTCAACTTTCAACGGGTTGGACTGCTGCTGCTGGCGTGGATCATGACGATTCCGATTGCCGGTACGTTAGGGGGGATTCTGATGGGGCTGTTTCTCAATGCGCCGCACTTTGCATGATGTTCTTTCTTTTCCCACGGGGCGGTTCTTTCCGCGCATGTAGAGACTTGTGCAGCAGCTGGAGCGGTTAGCTACTGAACTACAAATGATAATGTAATGTCTGCCTGTGCCTGCCTGTGCCTGCCACGTACGTCTGTCATGCGATCATTCTCCCCCGCGGGCTGTCCTACCATAGTGCAGTATCCGGTGCGACCGTGCTGTGGATCAGCTGGTCCAGAACCAGCACAGTACCCGGGTATGAATCTGGGGATGGCGACCGGCTGGTGTGCTGGGGATGAATCAAGACGCTAGGATGAGGAGATGCCCGCGACAACATCACCTAGAGATCCGATATCAGCGGGGAAGACGATTGGCGTCCGATGAGGGGGACGGGAATTCTCCTATCAGCGACCCCGCATGCCCACCACTGCTACCACCACTACTATTAATACATATCACCACTACTACTGATGCCCCCCCTCAATCCCACCGTCACCCAACATGCGTGTTACCGACCAGCAGCAGCAGCAGCACCACCACCACCACCACCACTACCGTCTCGGCGTCGATGTCGGGGGTATCCCTCCCTTCCCCCTACCCTTCACACTACACTGCAATGCAACCTAACTAATAATATCGATAGGAACCAACACCGACGCCATCCTCCTCCGCCTGTCCCCCCTCACCATCCTCGCCTCCCACAAAGCCCCCACCACCCCCGACATCACTTCGGGCATCACCACCGCCGTCCAGGCCGTCCTATCCACCGCAGCCATCCCCCTCTCGTCTATCGGCTGCGTCATCATCGGGACTACCCACTTCGTGAATGCCATCGTGCAGCGCGCGTCGTCGTTACGGCGCGTCGCCGTTGTACGACTGTGCGGGGGGCCGGAGGAGGGGTTCGGTCGGGCGATTCCGCCCTTTGTGGATTTTCCGGACGATTTGAGGAGCAAGATTGCAGCGAGGGCCTATTTCTGTCATGGGGGGTATCAGATTGATGGGGGTGTGATTAGTCCCGTGGATGAGGGGGAGGTGAGGCGCGTGGCGCGGAGGATCGTGGAGGATGGGATAGCCGATGTGGTGGTCGCGGGGATGTATGCGCCCGTGGATGGGGAGCAGGAGAGGAGGGTGAAAGAGGTTCTCCTGGAGGCGATGGCAGAGTATGGAGAGGGAGGGGTCACCCCGCGAGTAACGATGTCGCATGAGGTGTCAGGGTTGGGGTTCCTGGCGCGGGAGAATGCGGCGATCTTGAATGCCACGCTGCGGCCGTTGGCGGAGCGGACCATTTCTGGATTTCAGCGGGCCATGCGGGAGATCTTTCGGGATGTACCGTGTACGCTGTATCTGACGCAGAATGATGGGAGTGTTCTGGGGGCGACGGAGGCAGTGGATCTGCCGATTCGGACGTTTAACTCGGGGCCGACGAATTCGATCCGCGGAGGCGAGTTTCTGTGGCGTGCGGCGGCTGAGGCGAATGGACAGCAGCATACCACCCGGACGGAGCCACTGGTGGTGATTGATATCGGGGGGACGACGAGTGATAGTGGATTGTTGCTGCCGAATGGTCTGCCGCAGATGAGCTCCGTGATGAGCGTTGTCGGGGGTGTTCGCACCAACTTTGCCTTGCCGGCGGTGGAGAGCATCGGATTGGGAGGGGGAAGTATCATCCGGATGGATGAGGAATGCTCTGTCGGTCCGGATAGTGTGGCCCATGAGCTGTTGGAGAAAGCACGGCTTTTTGGTGGTGATGTTTTGACGGCCACCGATATTGTCGTTGCATCAGCCATGCATGGCTTGACGGAGAACAATCCCCTAGAGGAAATGGGAGATCTCTCGAATCTACACGAAATTACAACGGAAATGGTAACCCAAGCGCAATCCCTCATGCGACGCAAGATCGAAGACCTCGTCGACCGCACCAAGATCCAGAAAGACGACGTGGACGTGCTCATCGTCGGCGGTGGTGCACCCATCATCCGCACCGACGAGCCCCTGGCAGGTGTCCGCCTGGTGCAGACCGTCAAGGGTGGTGAAGTCGCCAATGCTGTCGGGGCTGCAATTTCGCGCGTGTCTGGCGTGATTGACACGGTCGTGGACACATCCAATCGCACCGTCAAAGAGGCACAAGAGACGGTGTCTCAACTCGCAATCCAAAAAGCCATTGGCAACGGTGCCCGGGCTAATACGGTACAAATTGCCGAGGTGACCATGCTACCTATCCAATATGTTGAAGCCAAAGCACGGATTGTCGTGCGAGCCATCGGGGAACTAGACATTGTCTCCCAGACATCCCCGGAGAAGCTCCTCACTATCCCAGACGAAGATACCCTAGATACAGACACTACGCAAGAACCAGCACCGTCCGTACTTAACTCAGTACCCAAACCACTTGACAACATCACCAACCTCCACACCTACCGCCCCAACATCACCAACCAAACATGGGTCATCTCCCCCACGGACCTCGACTTCCTCGCCCGCGGCTGCAAAATCCTCGGCTGCGGCGGCGGCGGCGATCCCTACCAAGAATACCTCAAAACGAAAGCATTCCTCCATCACCACCCCGGCACCATCAAAGTGATCTCCCCCTCCTCCCTCTCCCTCCCTGACGACGCCCTCATCGGCTGGACCGGCTGCATGGGCAGTCCCGAAGTCAGCATGGAACGACTCGAAAATAACGAATGTCTCCAAGCCCAGGACGAGCTGATGCGGGTCACGGGCAGTCCCCCCGTGTCTGGGTTCGTGGCTCTCGAAATCGGCGGCGGCAATGGGATGGTGAATCTCGGTGTTTCGGCACATTATGGCGTGCCCTGCCTCGATGCGGATTATATGGGACGGGCCTATCCCACCATGTGGCAGGTGACACCCAATGTGTATGGCTCGGCCAGAGGGGAGGCTCTGGTCCCGACCACGATTGCGAGTGGGGATGGCTCGTTCGTGACCATGACGAAGTCAAGGACGGATCGGTTAGTGGATCGGGCGTTGCGGGCGTCGGTCGTGGAGATGGGATGTCGGGCGGGGAGTGCGGGGCCGCCGAAGACCGTCCAGATGGTGCGCCAGCAGGCGATTCTGAATACGCTGTCGTTGGCGTGGTGGATTGGGAGGGCGGTCGCTCTGGAGAAGACCATTGCCGACAAGGCGAAACGAATCATCGAGGAGGTGGGCGGACCCGATAGTGCAGCCATCCTAGGCGAGGGCAAAGTGGTCAGTGTGTCGCGAGTGCTCAAGACGGGTCATTCGTATGGGGTATTGGAGGTGGATGGTCGACTGAGTGATGGAAGCACAGCGACGATGAATATTCCGTTCAAGAATGAGAATGCCTATGTCGAGGCGGTGCTCCACGATGGCGAGAAGAAGATTCTAGCTTCGGTACCGGATCTCATTGTCGTGCTGGATGCTGAGACGGGGGCTGGACTAGGGACACCCGAGTTCAAGTATGGTCTTAAGGTGGTGATTCTTGCCATTGCAGCATCTCCCCGATGGACAGACACCCCCCGGGGGATGGAACTGGGGGGCCCCAAATCCATGGGCTTTGAGGTGGAATACGTACCGATTGGGAGGTACCGCGAGCCGCGCAGCGTGATTGATGTGTTTGGCTGAGATATTCAGAGATCTAGTGGATAGAATCAGGGATTGTAGGGGTAGAGATTAGTCAATATTTGCTTAGATCTCGGAGCCATGTACATGAGAGTCACTATTTAGACCTCTATTGGGGCAACTGCAGAGCCTCGTCCCCGACTAACACGGAATGTCCATTAGGCAACGGGATTTTAATGTCCGGCCATGACAAGTTCCCTGCACCCGAATAAAGCCATCGGCGAGCAACACATCAACGGCATATCAGCTGCCGACGTGGCAGGCCCTCACTTGCGGGCTATGTTCGAGCCGAGCCTTGCGCGGCATTAGCGTGGCTAACCCGCATGACGATGGCTAACTCAGCCTCCTCGCGACTTTAAAGGTGCCTGTAGCTATCTACTCGAAGCTGAACCACAGCTGAGAAATATCCTTAGGTATTCAATACCCGCGCTCTCACCAGTCCTTCCACCTATTTATCAAAATGACAACATCTCTTCCGATCATCCTCGCCCTCTTGCTGCTAAACCACCCCGTCCCAGCCCAAACCGTCAATATCACTACGGCCGCCCAGACAGGCGAACGCGTAGGCTGGGTATCCTCCCCTAACACCCGCAGCACCTCCGACATCCTCTTCAGCTGCTTGTCCGTCTTCCTCCTGTGTTCCTGGAAATGCGTGCATATGAATGTCCCGACCATCGAGGAGAGCGACGCCGGCTGGCTTCACCTATGGGGCTGCCTCCCGTACTGGCCGACGGCGCCGCTTCGGCAGCTCTGGGCGCGGAGGGTGAGGTGGATGGTGGTCATTGCTATTGCTCCGGAGATTGGGGTCACCATGGCATATGTGGAATATGCAAGTGCCCGGGATCTGTTCAAGAAGTGCCGACATCTGGGGTTTACTATGTCGCATGCGTTTTATGCCTGTATGGGTGGATTTCGGTTTGCAATTCCTCGAGAGCCCAATCGTGATGGCACTGGTGATGATGGTGGCAATGGCGGCGATGGTGGTGATGGTGGAGACTCTGCGAATGACAAGCCAGTAAAACAAGGGGCAGCGCCCGCAGAAGATATAGAGGGTAACGCAGTGTCAGGCGACGGCGTGGCCACAGGGCTAGACTATTACTATCCCTGGGGGGTTGGCTTTGGTAAGAAGCTGATCAACGACTGCAGCACGAGCTGACGTGAAGCAGAGGAACTGGAAGAATTGGGACTCTTCCCCGCAACCAGCGATCATGATCTCCAGAACCGCAGCTTGCCGGTTGTTAAGGAGCAGGACATCCACAACGCTTCGACATCCGACGCCCTCACCAAGGGCTTGGCCTGTCTGCAATGCGGATGGTTGGTTATCCAAAGTATCGCACGAGCCGCCACGGGATTGCCCTTGACGGAACTCGAGCTCATGACGCTGGCCTTTATCTTCTGCGCCCTCATCATGTACGGCTTGTGGTGGAATAAGCCATTCGGGGTTCAACGCGCCACCGTCCTGCTCCCCTCCAACCCAGAGAAAGCCCGAGCGGTGCTGCCGGACAAAACTGCGTCTAAGCGGAGATATGAGCTACCACTTAGTACCTGGTTGCGAGCGTTTCCGTTTGTCGTGGTGATTTTTTTCGAGCTGGATAGGAATAGTGCGCAGTCCGTGGTGTGCAATCTAGCGTCCATAGTCTTCTCCGGGTTCCATCTCATCGCCTGGAACTGGAAATTTCCGTCGGACCGAGCTCAAATGCTCTGGCGGATCTTCAGTGTCGCTGGGACTGGCGCCCCGATGATCCTGACGACCCTCATAACGATACGGCCGCCATCTCGCGATACGGTTTTCCTTCGCAAATCACCGTACCTGGTGGTGCTTGCGCTGACCGTGGTGTACACAATCTCCCGAGTGGGCTTGTTCGTCCTGGTGTTTTATTGTTTTTCTTCGATGCCTGCCGCCGTCTATGAAACCGTACAATGGAGCGCCATCTTTCCTCATTTTTCCTGATGGTTCTGGAGCACCGGGCATTCGTTCCCTGGAAACCGTCAACAATGATTTGTACTTTGGAGCATTGGCGCTGTGTTTCCTTCTATCGCATTTGATCTACTGGAGTACCATGAACACTGAGTTCATAACTGTCTTAACTCAATGTAGAAGGCTCCACGACTGGGGGTCATCTCCGCTTTGGATAGTCTGGCAGGGCTCCTTCGCCCATGGTGGGAGTTCATCGGTCGCTGACACTAACCCGGATGCTATTCTTGACATGGATCCCTCCGGAGCTGTTATCCACCCAGATCGGGTCCTGGCTCGCATTTTCCCCGATGCTGATCCGCGCATCATGCGGATCACGGTCAGACCCTGGTACATATGCGGCCTGTACTCAGGATGAACATTCTCCAGATTCAATTCGTGGCCATTACTGCCGCTCTGCTCCTGCGAGGTAGCCTTGCGCGTGCTGCCGGCCACGGCTCCGACCAGTCCTTTCAAGGCCGGCAAGGACAAAGCGATGATGGCGGTGCTGACTTCGGTGTCGGACCAGACCATGACCACGGAAAAGTACCAGGTCGCGTCGGTTTCGTTGATGGCGGGGATCATGGAGACGATGCGACAGACGGAGGTCCTAGTAGGTGTTAGTCAATGAACAGTGGTCTAATGGGGCATACTGGGGGTCTTCTTATCGAAACACACATTACAGCACTATTCGAAATGATGGTTTAGTAGCTAGATATGAAGGGATCCACAGAGACTTCCAAAACACCAAAACACAAGACTACGCTCAATGCAGCCTTTCGTGTCGCATTCGCCTTGATGGAGAACACAATCTTGATCGGGAGGAAGAGGATGAGCGAGTCGCAGATGATCGTCATCGCAGCCGTGGAAATGAACACCGTCTTCGATCCCATACACTTCCCTTCGGCACCACCCCAGAGTGCAGCGAGCGGAACACATTGCAGGGCAATGATGAGAACCTGAGCAAACATGACGGCCGTTACGAAGGCGAAGGAGACCCGTAGATATAGTTGGAATTGTGGCATCGGGTTCAGACGGTGGTAAAAAGCCAATCCGGACAAACGGCACACCCACAGAGCGATCATGTATACCAGCTGGGCGGCAACCAGCCACTTGTAGAGCAGAGGGGTCTTAGCGAGATCAAGAGCCCAAATATGAAGACCGGCACCGTAGCGGAGAACTTGAAGCGAGAGTGCCATGACAACGATGTTCATCAACTACTCCGTTCAGCAATGCTGGTCAGCTGCGTCGCAGACCACCCTCCTTGTCAAGAGCACTCACCATCGCAATGCAGATGAGGCCATCGTCCCAACCAAAGCTGCGAATGAGGGACCAAGGAGCATAGACACGGATCAAGACAACTACCCCCGACAGCGCTGTCACAACCCCAATCCCAATCCTGGCCTGAGGACGTCGGTCCTGGGCCAGGAATTCTGGCGTGAGCTGGAGTGTGCTCGCCGACCCCATGGCAGACGACCACCGGCTACAACAAACTGGAGTGCATAGAGAAAGATTCCCGGGATGACTTTAAGACATTTGCGAGGAGAAAAATGAAGAAGGGTTGGCCTTGCAGGGATACCAGGGGATTCATGCAGGCGTTGCAAGGGATGAATCCTCATAATTGGACTGTGGACCCCATGGCGCGGAGAAACTCAATCTGCGGGACGGAAGAGTCGCCTCCCATCCGGCCCGCGTGTTAAAGAGCTTGCTTGCTTGATCGGGCTGGACCTTGCTGGATGAAAGCCATTCTTTCCCTTGTTTGTGCTCTGCGCCAATTTCCAGACCCTTAAGGAAACTTGGGGACATGGGTCCCACCCGATCCTTCACGTCATGGATTCCTTGGTGCGAACACTATTGAACTCAGGGGACGGTGATTCGCCCATGAAAGATGGAACCAGCAATCTCGCCTCGTAGTCCAGGTTCCGTATGATCGATTGGTCCGTCCCGTCACCCCCGCACCGAACACCTGCCATGGCCAGACAAGCACCTGTCACGACGGACCTGGCCTGCCACAAATTTCAACCCCCAAGGTGAGTAATCTGGGACATTGATGGATTTCTCGTCCCTCAACTCTAGAGGTTTCGCGGGAGAGTCCAGTCAGTCACCGTGCAGAGAATCACGCTGAGCGCCTGGGGCCGGGCTTCGGCTGTGTGACGGATGGTGTCCTCATCTGCCGTTAGCGCTGGCTTTAGCTGGCACTAAAACACCGGCCTGTCTCGTGGTCCACGATCGCGAGGTCGCCCCCAGCGGGGTAGGCCAATAAATATAGACAGCCTGGAAGAGATCAGCTCAAAGATTTCCTCGCTTCTAGGCAGACGCGAGACCCTCCCCAGCATGTCTGTCCAATTTCTGTTAGCCCTCCTTCGTGGGACCCAGCCATCGCTGCAGGTCTCACTCCCCCTCCTGCTTCTCGGCATTCTCGCACTGGTTGCCTTGAAGAGACGCTATGCAACAGCCATCCGGGATATCCCAGGTCCATGGCTGGCGTCCGTCTCTAGCCTATGGCAGGTCTACCAACTGATCAAAGGTCACACGGAACAAGAGATCGTGAAGCTCCATCGCAAATATGGTCCGTGCATCCCCGAAGTCGAATCGGAAAGTGAGAATTACTAAGTCGAGACAGGCAGCTTTGTTCGCATCGCCGACAATGAGGTGAGCGTTGCACATCCCGATGCGGTGCGCCTGTTGCTCCACGCCAATATCGCCAAGGTACGATGGTGGAGTCCTTGCCAGTCACACAGATCCTCGGGACCACGCTAAAGACGCACAGGGCCCGTGGTATGCGATCTTCAGCTTGCCCGACTATCACTATGTGAACCAAATGTCGGAGCTGGACCCTCAGCGACACATTCGCAAGTCCCGAAATGTCGCGTCGGGATATGCGCTCTCCAACATCATCAAATCCGAGCCCTATGTGGATGCTCTCCTAGGCCTCCTGGAGGACCAATTCGATAAACTGATCGCGTCCGGCCAGCCCGTCGAGTTCGACCGCTGGTTCAACTATTTCGCCTTTGATGTCGTCGGTGAAGTGACCTTTTCCAGTCCTTTTCGGTTCCTCGAGACCGGAACCGACATTGGAAATGCCATCGCCAACAGCCGCGCCCTGGCGCTATATATCGCGATCATGGGGCATTACGTGTGGCTGCATAATCTCACCCTTGGCAACCCACTTCTTAGCCGGCTAGGCCTACAGCCTTCCTCTCACATTTTCGACACCTGCCTGGCAGCTATTGACCGCCGGAAGAAGAACTCGAATGTCCGCCGGGATATGATGGAGCGGTGGCTTCAAACCCGTCGTCAGTACCCCGATCGCATGGACGAGTCGGAGGTCTTTGGTGCTGCTGTCGCAAACATCGGCGCCGGCGCCGATACCACCAGTGCCACTCTGCAGGCGTTCTTCTATTATCTCATCCACCATCCCCAGTATCTGCAGAAGCTACAAGAGGAGATTGACGGAGCACACTCTCGTGGCGACCTCTCACGCGTGGTGTCGTATGCCGAGGCAGCTAAGCTGCCCTATCTTCAGGCCTGTGTAAGTGTTTAAGTATCTTCAATACCGACTGCGATACTCACAATTGCAGATCAAGGAGTCCTACCGTTACCACTCTGCGACTGGCACTGGACTGCCTCGCGTGGTCCCTGCGGGTGGCCTTGCAATTGGCGGGCGGCATTTTGAGGAAGGGGTAAGACCGATTCTGTTGAAACGTGAGAAGAGTGAAGACTAATGCCGACACAGACCATCCTGAGCATTAATCCCTGGTCTTTCCATCGTAACCCGGATCTCTTCGGACCCGACTGCAACGATTTTAATCCTGAACGGTGGCTAGATCCTGAGCGATCCAAACAGATGGACCCCTTCCTTATCCATGTAAGTTGTGATTCTCTGCCTGTACCGCCCCTCGCGTATTCTGATACTTCACCAGTGGGGAGCTGGGTACAATCAATGTCCAGGACGGAACCTAGCGCACTTTGAGATCTCCAAGCTCACTGCCACTATCGTGCGTGACTATGACATCGAACAGGTGGATCCCAAGAAGCCGTGGAGCTTTGAGACACATTTCACGGCTGTGCCCTATGGCTGGCCTTGTTGGTTACGGCGACGACAAACCAGCTCTGCGTAAGATACTTGGCTGGCTGGATCGAAGACAGTGGCCCAGCGGTCCTTTAAGCAGAATGCTCCTGGCGGTAAAATGAAATGGGCTCTCCTGGAGCGCGCGCCGGTAGCTTGGGTGGAAGATCGTCAAATGGATCATTTATGATAAACATCGAGTCACTCTTCCCCAACTGCTGCAAACGCTTCAGCGGCGGGTAAAGGTCATGATCCGGTACTTCGTGTATATGACTTCGCTTGATAGAGGTGGCTGGTCACCCTTGGCGGACTTCCCCTCCTTATGTATTTCTCCACCAATCACACAGCGGTGACTTCGGTGTCATGTCTGGGGGGCATATAAATGGCTCGATTCCGTCACTCCATGCGAGCTCGCTCTAGTCCCCTGCATCCCGTAGGTCAACATGTACACCAACCCCATCTTGCCAGGGTTTAATCCCGATCCCTCGATCATTCGGGTCGGAAGGGACTTTTTCATCGTAACCTCCTCCTTCGAATACTTCCCCGGGGCGCCGATCTATCATAGCACAGATCTTATTCGGTGGACTCTCATCGGCCATGCCCTTACCCGACCCAGTCAAATCCAGATCCAGACCCCCGAGCCGGGTGGTGGAGTGTGGGCCACTACCTTGCGGTATCATGATGGGGTCTTCTATGTCCTTGCCGCTTGCTTCCAGCGGTATCGGCCTCAAGAGGATGACCGCGTCTGGCCGCGCGGGTTCTATGTCAAGACCACGGACATCTGGAACTCGGAGTCATGGTCGGACCCGGTGTATTTTGACCAAGTTGGTTTTGATCAGGACGTCGGTGACCCGTATCATTTTCCATCTACTCTGAATTGACACGTCCAATAGCTGTTCTGGGATGACGATGGCTCCGTCTATCTTTCGTCCACTTATCGCAAGCTTGAACGGACCCCCAACGCAAACCTCAAGGATTTTGCAATTCACATTGTCACCGTGGACTTAGAGACAGGGTCCTCGACCTCGGAGCCTAAGCTAATCCGAGAGTCAACCTCAGGTGTCGCGGAGGGATCGCATATCTTCAAGCGGGGCCCATACTATTATCTATTCACGGCGGAGGGCGGCACTGAGAGTGGGCATTGCGAATGGGTCAGTCGTAGCACGACGAGCCCATTTGGGCCATGGGAAGTCGGACCGGCAAATCCTCTCTGGCGAAACGGGACAGATGACAGTGTCCAAAACACAGGGCACGCAGACCTGGTGGAAGATGCGCAGGGGCAATGGTGGGCTGTTTTGCTGGGAGTACGACCGATTCAGAAGGATGGAGGATGGGAGGAATCAGTCTTTGGTGGGTGCAGCCTATTCGAGTCTTGACCAGGCCATCTGACGGCACACTTATGTCTGTGGCTAGGACGCGAGACCTTTCTTGTTCCCGTTGACTGGGAGAATGACTGGCCCATTGTCAATCGTGGCCAGAAGATCCCTCTTCAATCGGATAGCCCCCATCTGTACGAGCTTTCCATCCCAGTTGCCTGGTGTGATCAATTCTCGGACCGTGGCTTGCAGCTTGGGTGGTATCGCAAAAACACGCCCGTCGTCCGCGACTATTCTCTCACGGAACGACCCCATCACCTTCGCCTCTACGGTGGTCCGTACAATCTCTCCGTCCCGGCATGCCCGACGCTCTTTCTTCGAAAACAAACGCACCGATTCTGTACTTGGGAGACGCGGCTTTCGTTCCACCCAACGAATACTGCCTCTGAGGCAGGGACTGTTGTCTGGTGGAATTATCTGACGTATAGCAGCATCGGGATTCGTCGCCGTGAGGACGGGAGACGATTTGTTCGGCTGCGACTTGTCCATGGGGATCCGGTGGACAGCGATCTACACCATTCGCAGTCGGACGTCCGTTTTATAGTCGAGTGTGGAGACCGCTACCGCTTTGGAATCCAGGAGATCCCCAATGACGAGTCACTGGAGGATCCTGTCCGATGGTTAGGTGAAGTGGACAACCGTAGCATGACTGCAGCACCGGCAGTGGGAGCCGCCTTCACGGGGATGATGCTGGGGTTGTACGCATTTGGGGAGCGGCAACGCTGCTTAGTTCCGGCCGACTTTCAGTATGCGCGGTGGAGATAGCTCGTGGGCATTTCGTCTATAGATGGACGCAGTTAGCAATCTCATCGATATGACCCGGGGTTGAGTGGTCTGAGTGTTGACACGAACAGCTACTGAAACCTGCGAGCAAATGTAGATAGTTCCGCGCCCCCGGGCCGCTTAAAGACAGCCCACCCTTTCTTACTGACCTTAGTAACTTGAGTCTGATCTTAGAGAGCATAACGAATGGTGCTGGAAAGAAACACTAGCCAGGACTCATGATCCGATTCAAGCACTGGTTACAAATTGCTCTGGTGATGCGTTGTGGAAGAGGGAAAGGGCGACGGTGGGGAAGGGGGGTTGTTTGTCACGTTTTCCCCGTTTGCACTCCTGCGCTGCATCTCGCACAATACAGCAGCACAGCAACAACACCCTTTCACCAGAGGCAGTTATTTAGACTGCAAAGTTACTTTCAGAGATAAATACTTTGACGCCAGCAGGACTACAAAGATTATGCTCTAGGGTCGTCATCTTATGATGATTCTACATGTCCAATCCGCAGCTCTGCGCTGACATGGAGTCTTCTGTTTCCTCTTCTTGCCGCATAAGCTCGAGGCATAGCCAATTTCACCATTCCGACAAGGTAGTGCACCGCCGGGGTCCGACCGCACGCACCATAGCAATGTGAAATCGATGACTATCGGCAATATGTGGCATCTATGCGACCGCTCAAAGGCAGTCTGAAGCGATGGATCCAAGGAAGAACAGCAGTTATGCGGGCAAGACGCTCCCCTTCAGCACTGGTCATCGAATCCGGTAAACGGGATGGGATACAGATCATGAGTAACAGGGGATCGCGGCGTTGGCGGTTTTGCGGTCGGAATAAAGGATGATTGGTATGATGCGAGTGTATCATCCACAGGGGTTTCAACTGGGAGACTGATCAAATTAGATTGACAGCAGCAAAACCCCACGCAACGAGATCCTCAGCACCACCGGCATCTGCAATCTATTCTACTCTGCTGCTGAGGGGTGGGCTATGACCCCTCCCTTTCGCCCGATGAAAGTCTATTCGTTCCGGAACCCACACTTATTCGATGCTTGTCTCGAGAAAGGGGATGCACGTCAGCAGTTCAGCTTCTCAGGCTCTCAGCAACCAGATCCCACTGTGTCGGGACATGGGCTGGACCAACTGCTATATCAGCCGAGGTCGGCCACTCGACGCGCCTTTTCTGGCTGCGGTGGTCATGGGATGTGAAGAATGTCCGGCGGAAATTGCCCAGACACGGACATCCGATCCCAAAGAGCATGATTCGTGGCAAGTGGAGGACTATCTTGGGAGCCACTTTGTCAGCAGGCCGCGAATAACTATGAGAAGAATCGGTTAGATGACATCGAAGCTGCGGTTCGATATGCCCGATATGTCTATGTGGTGGTCAGTGTTCAGGCTGCATGGTGTCCAGAATGCATACTATCGACCTTAATCGCTTACTTCATGTAGCCGACCGGGTCTGCGAAGAGATATCAAGATTACCCGCAACTGGTGTTGGCTACGGAGTATAAGCGCTACAAAACCATGCTTGCTACACGTGGATGACCCCGCAACTGGATGATGCCCTGAATGGATGGGCCTAAGCCGTAACTGCGAGCTGGCCGTGGCGGTTACGGAGGCGTTCCTGGCGCGCCCCGACAAACTTCCACCATCCCTGCGCTAATCCCCTTGGGCCTTAGCGCAGACCCTCGGGCCCAGGTCTGGCCAGGGTCAGGCCCCGGGCGATGCTCTCATAGGTCACAGCCGGGCCGCCAGGAAGGGTCTTCTTGCCCGGCCCTGGCCTGACAAAGTTAGCAGGTCTCGGTTGAAGAGGCCTCCATCTCGTGGCAGCAAAAAAGAGGGTCATCTGCATCGGGTCTGGCCGCCTCCGCGTCCACCCTTTCCAACCTTTTAGTCTCTTCCTCCCCCTTTGTTTCTCGTTGTCATCTCGCTCTCATCACACTCGCTTGGTATCGCAATAGTCACTCGTTTTCACAATGATGAACCGCACGCTCGTTTTGGGTCTGGCTGCTGCTGGCATGGTCTCAGCCACGGCCACCGTCACCTCCATGTTCTTTTATGACACGGATTCACAGTCTTTGGCCGCGTCGATCATGGGGAACGTAAGTCGACTCTAATCTCATCTGTCTCACCTATCGTGCGCTAATCCAGGACCAGGATGCGACCGCGACCACCTATAGCGTCAACTGCCCCCCCGGTACCGACAGTGACGAGTGTGGCATGGGCCCCGGGATGACTGTCATCGCTGGTCCGCAAACCACGATGATCATGGACGTGCCGGATGAAGATTTGTAAGTTAGCCGTGGGACTGCCCAGGTAGCCGATGACTGACGTGGGCTATTCCTTCTAGTTACTACACCTGCATCTGCTCATTGGATGGGACAACCTACGCGGTCTGCTCGGAGACGGCCGCCGGATCTGGGGCCAATTTCCCGGGGACCACCATCACCACCCTGGATGGTGACCTGGGTCTGATGCCCGTCACCATCACTGCGGGGTCCGTCACCAGTGTGGCCGCTACTGCCGGCGCCACGACTGAGGTGCAGAGTGCCAGTAAAACCGGATCGTCCGGCAGCTCCAGCACGGAAACACGGTCTGAGACCGCCGCCGGGTCTGCTGGCATCTCTTCTGCCTCCGCGGCTGCTTCTACTGGTGCCTCGACCTCTTCAAATGCGTCCAAGGCGAATGCGTCTGCTACCAGCACTGGTGGGGGCTCGTTGATCACGGGCGATGCGGCCCTGTTGTTCGGAGGCGCTGCCGCTGCGGCTTTAGTCGCGGCCGTTCTCTAGGCCTGACATGCACCCAACCCACGTACACGAAATATATAGAGAGATAATATGAGCCATATACCACACTTGTGATGCATAGTTGGTCAGTGAAGTACCATTTTCATTCCGTCTCGGAAATTGCGGCAGATCTTAGAAAGAGATTCCTGAAAGGGCATGTGTGCGCATGGAAGGACAGGATAATCAATCAATCCACGTGGACATTAATCAGGATACGTAAGCACGCGTACTTAACCCATTAACATTCTGATACATTTCAAAAAATTAGCATTGAATCCAGAACTACACATTCACAAATCATTATACTGTTCCCACATCTCCGGATACCTCTTCCCATGCACCGGAATCTCCTCCAAGATAACCGCAATTCTCTCCACCTCCTCAGCCGTCAACTCCACAGACGCCAAGTTCTCCTCCACACGGGCAACAGTGGTGCATCCCGGAATGGGAATAATGAGCGGCGCACCGGAGGCCCGACTCTGGGCTCGCACCCACGCGAGAGCCGTCTGAGCCAGAGTCACCTTCTTCTCTGCAGCAATCTGCTCCAAACCCTCGACCAGTCTCAAGTTGAGATGAAACACCTCAGGCTGAAACCGAGGGAACAGACGCCGGATATCATCGGCGGGGAGATCATCGAGCGAGCGGACTTGCCCCGTCAGCCAGCCGCGCGAAAGAGGCGAGTAAGCGACCAGGGCGATTCCCAGCTCGGCACAGGCCTCGGCGACCCCGTTATGCAACGGGTTAGTCGAGAAGAGCGAGAGTTCGACTTCAACGGCGGTGATTGGGTGGATGGCATGGGCTCGACGCAGTGTCTGCTCGTTACACTCGGTGAGGCCGATGCCGCCGATCTTCCCGGCTTTGACGTATTCGCTGAGGATGGAGATGGTGGTCTCGATGGGAGTGTTGGGGTCGATGCGCGCGGGTTCGAAAATGCTGATAAAGGCCTTGCCGTCGAGGATCTTCAGGCCGTTCTCGACGCTGGCGCGAACGTTCTCTGGGCTGCCGTCGGGGCCGTGGGCGCCTGCCGCTCCTTTGATGCTGATGATCACCTTGTCGCTGTCTTCGGGATACTGGGTGAAGTAGTATTCTAGCAGGTGCAGGGAGTTGGCGTTGGGTGGGCCGTACATCTCGCCGCCGTTCCAGAGGTTGGCCCCGAGGTCGAGGGCGCGTTTCATCACCTTGACTGCGTCGTCATATGAGGATGGCTGGGGGCGCCAGGTCAGTCCTATGTCATGTCAGTGTCAAGACTCGTGGTGGTTGGGAGGACCTACCCATGAGGCCGAACCCTATCGGGCCGACTGATCGGTTGGCAATCGTGGGGGTCATGGTCAAGGGGGTGAATAGTGATCCTGGATCAGTTTATTGCGTACACCAATTTCAAAAGAAGAAGAAGTTGTTCATTCTTATATCAGAGGGCTTCATACTGTTCTGTGTGTATACCAAGTACCTTCGGACATAAGACGTAAATCCGTCCGGACCTGGGGCGTGGCTGTCAGCATTGGCCCTCCGGCGAATGAGAGCGAGGAAACTGCATTCTAAACAGCGGAGACTCTGGTATCCGATGTTCCCAGTGCAGATCACCCGTCTAGAACTTCCAGTGACAATCTCACCATCAACCTGTCCCTGTCAGAGAAGTGCATCACAGCCTCATTCCCTTCTGTCGATCGATAATGCGCTGACACAGTGTTCTCCCGGATGACGAGGATGTTGCTTACGTTGAATGGAGCCAGATTCTGCCACTCGAACTTGGGTAGCTGTTGTACCGGTCTGGACCAGATTGCATTCGGCAGCTGGTAGCTACTGCAGGCAGCGGAGAGCTATACGAGTTGAGCAATACACACCGACGACCGGACATTTACCGACGCCACAGCGCCTACAACATGATCACCGCATCCACATGCCCTTGCTTGAGAACTTTGAATGGGGTGCATATCTCATTTCTCACAAAGTATCAACTTAACAAAAGCAAGTCATGCATCAAATTACCACGCAGCCATGCGTCCCAGTTCGGCATTGTCACACAGTGTCAATGGCAAGTCATCATTTTCGGTCAGCAGTATCCGACACGCTGACGAGCTTATGGACACAACCGTTGATCACGATCGCATGCAGGCGCGAGGTGTCTTGAAGAATGGTAATATCCTCCAGAGGATTGCCATCCACCAGGATCACATCGGCATAGTATCCCGGCTGCACCTTGCCCAACTCTTCCGGGTGGCCCATGATCTCCCCGCCCAAGGCCGTGGCCGCCAGGATGCTCTCCATGGGCGTGTAGCCGAACCGCTCGACAAAGTGCTGCAAGTCCCTGGCATACGTGCCGTGCGGCGCCCACGCAAAGCCGTAATCACCGCCCGGCATGACGCGGATGCCGCGTCGGTGCATCTCCGTCATGGCCTTACATGCCGCCTCGACCTCATGCTTGACGCCCTTCTTCTCGGCCATCTCGACGGTGAAGCCATAGGGGGTCGCCTCACCCGAACAGGTGGCAATCGGCAGATTGATTGCGGGCGCCACAAACACCGAGTCCTTCTTCTTCTCCAGCATGTCCAGACACTCTTCGTCGGCGTAGCTGGTATGATAGATGACGTCGACCCCCGCCGTGAGGCACAGCTTGACCGAGGCGGCACTCCTGGCGTGGGCACACACGCGCTTCCCACGATTGTGAGCCTCTTCAACCGCGGCAACGGTTTCTTCGAGGGTGAAATAAGTCTCCTCGCTGGGCATATTTTCCACGATATTATCGCCCGTCATGCTGAGCTTGATGTTGTCTGCCCCCAGCTCGATGAACTCCCGTACGACCTTACGCATCTCATGTGGCCCGTCCGCATACCGCGAGATATCGGGGATGATGGCACCGCCCGTGGTGGTGATCTCGGGAACGTTGGCTAGGGTTCGGGGGCCGGGGATCTGGCCAGATTTGATGGATGCTTTGATAGCAATGTCCAGTCGAGGCCGGGCAGCCGCAGCCCCAAAGCACATGGTGTAACCGCAGTCGAGATAGGTTTTGGCCGACCGAGCCGTGGCGAGGACATGTTCTTCCAGGGGGATGGTGGTCAATTCTTCGGTCGTGATGGCGTTGTTGAAGCTAAGGTGCGTGTGTGCATCCGCCAGGCCCGACATCAGGGTCTTCTGGCCTCCGCCCTCGATGACCAAGGCCCCCATGGCGGCAGCCGGGTCAACCTGCCCTACCGCCACGATGCGTTCACCTTGAATCAGCACGTCACCGGCATAAGGGAGGCTCCCAGTCGAATCTAGAATGAGGACATTCTGGAAGAGAATCCGATCGGGATCGCCTGCTTGGTGGTTGTTGATGGTGATATCGGCGGGGGTGGGCCGGTAGGGGGAAACTGTCGGTGGCGAAATGGATCCCATGGTTGGAGCAGGGGCAAAGGTCTGATGAGAGGCGACTCAGCAGGAATGAAAGATGACCTACTTGAGGAAGTCTGCAAAACCGAGGTGTTGCGCTTGGCCGGGAGGGGGTTCTGCGGGGTCGGCGCTAACATAAAGTGATCTGCGACGTCATCTGCACGCTTCCATGCTGACGAATGCCTTTGCATGTATGGAAGCTGTCCAGCTCCAATCAACGAGCCGACGCTTTTGTATTGTGGACCCCATTAGCCAGGCTGGTATCTACTCCTTCACTGCGGCCGTGTTCTGCTCCCGGCAACAGCTGCCCGAGGGATATCATAGGCCCATGGCATGCTAGATCCATTCCACCGGGCCCGGTCGTCCAGCTATCCTGGTGCGATCAGGGGCATAGCCAATGAATGGCTTCCACGGAGCGGTACGATCGGGACGATCCGCAGTGGACGCGTGGGGGCCAGAATGCGCCGAGAGCAGCCGGCCACTTTCGCGGACAGTGATCGAGCCAGCGACTAGCTTGATGACGAGAGAGGTTAAGTCATACTTGGAGTGGTGCGCCACCCGCTGATCCTGAGGCAGGTCCTGCCTGGGTGGAAGCTGCATTCCCCAGCTTTATCCTACGATGATGCGCCAACGGACCTGTCGATGTGGGTCGACCTGTGATTGTACTAGTGGCGTGCCATGGGACCTCTGTGCAAGCGATGCAAGAACTTGTTCCCAATGCTCCATCCAATCAACTTGTGGTAGGAGAAGGCGGCCTCTTCAGAGTCCCAGCATCCCCAGCCGCACTCACACTTTGTAGGCCTCTACCCAAGTGCAACCCTGGGAAGTGAGAATTTCGACCCGGCACGGCGTCCCTGTGCCCGCTCGCATCCATGCTTCCGAGCACGTTTCTCGATCCATAGCCCTCCCCGCGAAGACACTTCCTTGACAGTGCCTTGTCTTACGCGCTTTTTTCCCGAGGGCGCCCCCTGTTCCCGGCTCGTGGCGACCGCGGCCTGCCGAACGCGCCATATCAGCCTGTCCTCAAGTATCCCCTTTCGACCCAATGAAGCGACATCAGAGATACCTCCATGACGATGCACAAGAATGTCGACGAGTTTCTGGCTTTTCAGACGAGGTATTAGGAGGAATGTCGTTGGCCTGGCCCAGCTGCACGGCGGGCCGGGTTGCCCAAGGTCCCTGGGTTGGTGCTGCGGGGTGAGGATGCTCCCAGATGGTACAATAGGCTGACCCATTATCATGGCCAGTGCATTGGGTGTTTGGAGTTGAACAGGCTGTTTGCGAAAATCACGGACCGAATTCGGGGAGTGCCACGGCAGAGGATATGGAGAGTCGGCTGCCCACAACCTTGACAGTGCAATGAGGCACTCCTACTAGCGGATTATCTCAACGATAATGGGTAAGCCAGCTGCTTTTGGAAAGCACATTCAATCAGTGATTCTGTCGGCTGTTTATCTTCAGACAAACCTGGCGTCTCTCCCGGGTCTGATCTCGACAATTGGCGAATACGCCGCTGACAACGAGTGTGCATTTGGCGAGGTGATAATTAATGGGGCACCTTTAGAATAGGTGTCAAAGTTGAATGAAGGAGATACTAGATGAGAATGGACATCTTCGGTGATTTTCCGTACGGTTCCCTCTGCGACGTAGTGGTTGGTGTCGGGGAATTCCTATACCGGGCGCGAGCCACCTGGAAGGTAAAGTGTGGAAATGCGCTTTATGCGGGACGATGGACAGGTATTGTCGCCATATCTCAACAGATGACAGGATGAATTGAACGGTAGTAGGAGGGGTGTACATCCTCGGGACGCAATCCGGCGTCGGCTCCGTGTCCCGATCATCCCTGGGAAGAATTGCAGTATCCGGTACTCTGCAGCGCTGACAGGGCGCAATCGGTTCGGTTCGCAGCCGGGCCCACCAGCCTAGACGAGTAATAATTTCCCCGTCGCAGGATGATGCCATCGCGCCCGCCCGGATTACCCGCCGAGCTCTCCCCGCACGAGGGGACGGCCAGAGAAGAGGGGAATGCCACTGCCCCTCCATGGCGATGGCATCCCTGCCATTCTCACCGTATATAGAGGTTGGCGTTGCACACAATCGACCATGCAGAAATTCACAAAGACTGTTTCATCCATCACTCCTTACTATAACCGATCCTCGTGGTAACCTCGAAAATCAAAATGGCACCCTCCCTTCATCCCCTCCTCAACAACGGCATCACCAAAGGGGATGCCAACTTCCCTGGCGGCAAGCTGTACTGCAAGTGTTCCTCCGACCGGGTGACCGTCACCCTGGCCAGCAATGTCGCCCATAACCATGCTTGCGGCTGCTCCAAGTGCTGGAAACCCGCCGGGTCGCTTTTCTCCATCGTCGGGGTTGTGCCCCGCGACGCCCTCTCCGTAACGGCCCACGGCGAGAAGCTGGCCATCGTCGACCCGACCGCCGCCATTCAACGGTATGCGTGCAAGCAGTGTGGCGTGCATCTGTACGGGCGCATCGAAAAGGACCACCCCTTCAAGGGCCTTGACTTTGTGCATGCCGAGCTGTCCGATCAGGCGGGGTGGCAGGAGCCTCAGTTTGCCGGGTTCGTGTCGTCCATTATCGAGCAAGGCTTTCCGCCACAAGGCATGGGCGAAGTGCGAGGCAAGTTTCAGTCGTTAGGGCTCGAGACATATGATGTGCTCTCGCCCGCGTTGATGGATTTGATTGCGACCTATACAGCGCAGAAGGCGGGGGTGTTGTCGGCAAATCTGTGAGTCGAGGGGGATGAGTTAGTGGGGGTGTATAGTAAGGGTTGGGTTGAGGAAGGGATTAGAATCTGTACTTAGCCGATGAGATGTTACCATGAGGTAGAATGATCAGCAAATATGGTTGCCAGTCCATTGTCGTGTCGTGTCTTTGTAGGCAAGCAGAGAGGGGAGGAAGGTTCGGGGAGGTGGAAGTCATGCCTCTGCGGCCGACCCCAAGGTCCCCAATCTCCTCCGGGCATGACCTGTCACCTATTAGGGGATAAATAGTACTCGAACTGTCCAGAGCGTGTGAAGAATCCTACAATTTGAGTGCGGCAAGGAGATCGTGCTCATTTACATGGCAGAATCTATTTAGCAGACCGTCTCCTCTCAGTGTATCCCTTCGATGCTACCGGAAGTGAATTTCAATCTATCAATTTGTGGTGCAGCACTCAATGCGACACGCGCCTAGCTAGCAGAGACCGCAACATGAGGTAAGACAAATGGGGGAGCAAAAGACCATCGCAGATTCAAATATACATTCTCACACAGACAGCCTGCTGTTCCATGTTGGGATACAACCAAGATCGCTCAGCCGCAGACAATCATCCTGACACCCATCCAGCTCTGGCATCGGTCCCACTCGCTCCCGGCGGGGACTCCACGCGTCGCAAGAACTCCCCCGCCCCGATGGCACAATGCCGCGCTTCATCCTTGAACCCCATAATCCACCCGATCATCAGCACATCATGCGGCACCCGTCCCTCCACAAACAGCTCGATGCGCGATTGGTTCCCCTCGAGCTTCTGGAATTCCTGTGCCAGCTTCTCGTGGTCCTGGCAGAGGACCTCCCGCCCGCCCGTGATGATGAGCACCGGCGAGGGGACGACGAATGGATGCCAGAGCGGAGCCACATACGGCTGTACCTGCTCCGTGATGGGCCCATCGCCCAGGAACTGCTTCGCCCCCCAGGCGGGGAAGGACCCTGGGATGTATTCGGTCTTGTAGTTGTCGCTGTGCGTCCAGGCACTGGGATCCACCGCCGCTGGGACGTCGCACCACGGCGACCAGGCCCAGCTACACTTGGGCGCGGGCAGCCGCTCCGGGTCGTTGTACTCCCCGATGTAGCGGAGAAGCGCCAGGACGAGGTGTCCGCCCGAGCTGTCCCCGCTCAGCACGATGCGGGATGGTGGGATCTGGAGCGTGTGAATGAGATAAACATATGCCGCGAGGGCATCCTGCAGCTGAGCCGGGAAACGGCTATTATGATTGCACGCTAATCGGTACTGCGGACAGAGCATATAGCGGGATGGGGTCTGTTCGAGGAGGGTCTTGGCGAGAAAGTTACAGGAGGAGGTCCGGCCGTCCCCGAGAATATACGAGCCTCCGTGCAGATGCAGGATGACATGCTGCCCGTCGGGGAGTGGTGTCTGAGGGGAATATGGGTCGGGATACCAGGTGGCGCCGATGGTCTCGGGCCGGACGGCGGGATCCTCCATCACCCCGGTGTAGTACTCGGGCTGGGCGGGGGGGATCAACACAAATCGCTCGCCTTCATGGTGTGGCTTGAGGGATAGGGGCCATTTCATGTGCAGGGCCGTAAAGGTGCGGAGAAAGGCCTTGAGCATGGAGCCGGACAGGCCTTGCTGATACGACCAGCTGGGGTCGTGGCGGAATCTGGCGTCGTCGTCAGTGGAGGGGTGCTTGATGGCCGGGGAGGTCGGGGCTGACCTGACAGGAGCCATGGTTGAAGAGTTAAAGGTAGTAGAGGTTAGAGATGGGAGGAGAGGAATCTAAATCCTTGAGGCCAAGCTTTACAGCCAAGCTTTAAGGCGTGGCCACCCGGTCCACTTTCTGAAGTCATCGTGACGTTTATCTTCGACACCTGAGGCATCTTTCACCCTCCCTCCACGGTTCCATGGTGTCGGTCAGCAAGCGCATCCGGCGTGGGCAGAATCATGAAACTTGGACCGTGACGATGTGGTAATCCCGCATTATGGTGATGCAAAGGATCGATGTTACGTGGAATCCTCACAGGGCTGCGCCTGGCGCAAGACCGGCAGTCGGCACCATCAGGCAGCATGGAATGATCGCTCAGGGCTGGGCTGAGGAGATCCACATCGACAGGGGTAAGGTTCGAGCCAACCCCAAAACGCCTCCTGGTCATCAGCCCCCGCATCACTTCGGCAATCCTCCAGATACTTTCTAGTGATACCCGGCCAGGCTCCAGGATTCCTGTCCAAGCCGTCCTGGCCTTGTTCAGGTCGCACGCTGTCACAAACAAGATGGCGCCGTGCCGGCTCGGCCCGACATCGCGCCGGTAATGGCCATGGCCATACCCCCGAGAATACGCTGAGGGACGTGGATTTCGCATCCGGACGTATCCGTTGGGCTAGCCGTACTCATGCCCCGGACTTCCAGGAGGAATCCCTGGGGGTTCAGTTCCAAGTCCTGTTCACCGGTCACCTCCTTGGACCGCAACGAGCGATCATTCCCCGAGATCATATCGCTAAGACCGCGTCCCTGCTCGATGCAGATCCGTGAGTATTGGCTGCCCCGGTAGGTAGACCCTTTCCGACCGCGGATCCCACCATGGGACCCAGGGGTACATAAGTCACCCCTCCAGTCTTCTTATGGGATACTAGTAGATGTCTCTGGTACTAGATTGTCGGGCAGGGTAGCCGCTGCCCCTTGTCTTCGCCGATGACAAGTCATCTGGCCGCGAGGTTACTGGGCCAAGTCCTGCGCGCAGGCACATCTCGAATAAGTCGGTGGTCCATGAGGAGAGCTGGCGAGAGTTAGGTTGGACCCTGTAATTGGTGCTAGTTCGTCCAGATTACAATCGGATCACCTTCGTGTGCCGGTCGGTTCTCGACCCCTTTCTTTGCGAGCCATAAAACGACACCCGCCATCGCTCCGGCTTCCTGGGATGGTATTGATACAGACAAGCTAGACCGGGTTTCGTTTCCAGGAACGTACTCGAGGGAATCACCGATCCGATCGGGGCCAGTCTGGTAAAACGGCTTCCTCCGTCGCACCCCGGCAGACCTGTCACCTTGGGGTCTCTTCTTCGCAGGTCAAATTTGCGGCGTCCATCTGCGTGCCCCTGAGCGGTCTGCACCCTTGTTGGAGATTGTGCGAGGTCTCTTGGTTATCGATGTGAGGTGGCAGACAGCCGACCGCCGACGGCCCCCGATCGCTGATTTGTTGCCTCAGGTGTCTATCTCCAGGAAGCCATCGATGCTCTGGGGGGAACACTGCCAGGGCATTGCTCAGTAGACCGCGTTCTACCTAAAAGAGAGCATGGTATACATGTGTCATGTTACTCCAGCACTAACAAGAAAGTTCCCAACCAGTGGTTCCAATTCACACGATCAAAATGTCGCAAAAACTAAACTCCTACTTAACCATCCGTCCTACTCCTGCGCCGGTCCCTCAACATGCGACACCTGCGCCGCCCCCGCTTCCATGGCCTTTTCCTTCCCATCGCTCCCCGCCGCCGCCGCCGCCGCCGCTCCCACCTCAAGATGGTAGTGGTTCGACCAGAGCTGCTCACTGCGCGCCACCACCTCCCGGATATTGCGCGACGAGGAGAAGAGAAAATCGACGGACTCGAGGGTGAGGGCCGAGGTCTCGGGAAAGAACAGATACACCACCACGCAGCAGGCAAAATTGAGCACGGCCCAAATGATATACGTGCGCCAGCCGATGCTGTCGATGGTCACGGGCGCAATCTCTACGGTCCAGAACTGGTTCGCGAATTGGAAGATCACCGACAGCGCCATCGCCTTGCCGCGCACGTGCAACGGCACGATCTCGGCGGGATACGTCCACATGTTCGACATCCACCCCCAGGTGAAGAAGGACAGGTAGATGAAAAAGAAGATGATGGTGAGAATGGCGGAGGTGTGGGTGTCTTTCCAGAGCGTGATGCACACCGCCACCATGCAGCAGCCCATGCCAATGTTGCCCAGGTAGAACAGGCGGCGTCGCCCGAGCTTGTTGATGTAGTACCAGGTCAGGAAGGAGGACAGCAGGAACCAGACCTGCGAGCAGCCTGCCACCAGATTGGCGATGTTGGTGCTGAGGCCGACCGAATTGGTCAGGATGAATGGGAAATAATACTCGACAAAGTTGATCCCTGAGTAGCTCTGCATGGCGTTGGCGGCGCAGGCGATGATGATGCGGGTGCGCACCTTGCTGGGCCCCTGGCGGAAGAGGGCGCCCCAGGATTCCCCGTCGGCCTCGAGGGCAATCGCCGACGCAATATCCTGCAGCTCTGCGCGGATCATCTCGTGGTCCTCGGGCAGATCACGGAACGCCGACAGCGCGACGGCGGCGGCCTCGGTTTGGCCGTGGGCGGCCAGCCATCGGGGCGACTCCGGCAGGAACAGCGTGAAGGCAAAGGCCAAGATGGGATAGACAGCCTGCAAGGCAAACGGAACGCGCCAGCTGATCTCGTTGTCGAGGAATCCGAGTCCGTAGTCGACCCAGTAGGCCAGGTTGGTGCCGATGATGAGGAACGTCAGCTGGACAGCCACCATGACGGCTCTCATCTGCGCGGTGGCGGTTTCGGCCAGCCAGACGGGGGAGGCACTGGTGAAGAGACCGAGACCCATGCCCAGGATGATTCGGGAGACTAGGAACTGGGCGAGCGAGTAGGAGGAGGCATTGAGGACGTCCCCAATGAGGTGGACGACACAGGCCAGCAGGATGGTGCGTCTCCGGCCCATCTGTTCACTGATGACCAGCGCGGCGAGCGCCCCAAACATACACCCGACATCGTAGGAGGACACGGCAAAGCCCTGCACCGCTGCGTCCGGATTGCCCACCACATCGAGGAAGCTGGGTTCTGAAATGACCTGGCCCATGAGGCCATTGTCGTAGCCGAACAGGCAGAAGCCGGTTGAGCTGACGATGGTCACCAGGTAGACTAAGGGCTTTCCTCGCAGGGACAACATGCTTACTTGGTCTGCCCTATACGACTAGACTATTCATTGCACTTGGCTTATGGTTTATATATCGTCCAGCACAAACAATGCTGCGATTCCCCGCATCGTCCTGCCGGTGTTTCGTCATGATCACAGTCCAGCCCGACCGCCATCGGATAGATTGCCCAGTTTCTCCCCCGACGATCATCCCGGCGGCCAATGACCGAGACACTCGACCGCATCCCTCAGTAGACCTCATCCGGGGAGACCCAGGATCCCTGCTGCCATCGAATCGGCCCAAGTCCGACCTCCGCATTCCCCCAGACCCCATGCGCACCCCCACGCAGTGCAGCTGGGGGTTCCCCACGTCCAGGTGTCCCCGACACGCAACCGCTGCCTGTCAAATACCCAGGGGATAGTGCTTTCAGCAGCTGCAGATTGTGGCAGTTACCGTAATCAGTACATCGGTTGTGGGCTCGGCTGTCAGTTGCGCTCACGACAGGGATTTGCCTAGCGGTCTGACAATGGTGTGCGTTGTACACCGGACAATGTTTGGTAACAAATAAAGCAGAAAATCTTATCCCAACACTGATGCTAGATCGCAGTCCCGCATTTTCCCCGAGTTCCAATCCCGGAGTTTTCCCGTGCAAATGGCGGTGTCGTATGCCTGCGGGTGGATGATTGGCAGCCTTAAGCTTCCACGGCATGCTTGATTGGTCGTGATATGATTGCTTATTTGGCCGTCCGTTGCTTCTTTCCGTGGGAATGGCAGCCACCGGGACCGTCTAGACGCTTATGACTCGCTGTGTATCGATGATGGTTGTGGTTGGGTATTTGAATGCCGGGGTCCCTTATCCCGCAAGGGATAAGACCCAAGAATGACAAATAGTGGGTGCACCCAGACTACCCCGGCCTCAGGACCTTTGTCCAGGAAGGTCGAGACACCTGGTGACATTAATCCAGTCTATTCAGTAAGGATCTACATAGGAGAAACTGCTATTCTTAGTGGCCCTTCCCCTTCCCCCCCGGCCGGGGGAGCCCCCGGGCCGCCCAGCTTGATCACTGGCTACTACAGCCTAAACAGATTGCACTCATCAACCAGCTTGTAAGATTTCACTAAGCATCACATCTAAAACTCTAAATCATACGCCAGGGCATCGTCACACAAGCTCTCCCGCAGCTCTTGCACTCTAAACAACTGTTAGTTGAGCTCTTTCAGAAGCACACTGCACCACCCCGACGGATACAAGTAGGAGCACTCACTTCAAGTGGTCCGGGTGATTGGCATAAACCTGGAGATCCTCCGGCTTCTCCAGGATGGCCACCAAGCCCATATCAAATCCCTTGGCTCGGGAGGCCGTCATCGCCAGCGGGGCGTTAATGTGGAGTTCGCGCAACCCTAATCAAGAACGACTCGTTAATCTTGGTCTTGGTCTGGTCTTGGTCGTGGTTTGAATGTGGTGGCCTTACCCGGAATCTTCCCGACCATGCCTCTGCCCAGCTCGTTCCAGGCTTCGACGTCGCTGGCCGAGACGCCCTTTTTCAGGCGGAAGAGGACTTGGCCCTGTTAGTCTCGGTCGCGCACCGGGTGCCCGGGATGATACGCACCTATGTGGAAGATGGCCATGTTTTGCGAGGATGGTACTTTTGCAGTGGAAGGGAGCAGAAAGGTGAGAGGAGGGAGGAATGGGCGACGCTGAGAGGGGTCCGATGCGGGGTACGGCTGGCTGACCGGGGGGTTTTGGACCGAGTCGGCTTTGACTGGCCATGGTGCGGAGTGATTGGTCGATCGTTATCAGTGGCATCTTGACTCGTAGGTGAAGAGCAGAATCTATCGAAAGTCCTTCCTTCTAGTTCTTTCGATGAGGTTGGTCGCCTACGATATTCATTTGTGTCATTTGCGTAACCGCTAACTACTACTAGTTATATATATCCGAGAGATCGGACTCATCCGTAGTGTCATTTCAACCGGAATGAAGATTCAAGTAGTCCTGAGATCTGCATGGCATCAAAATGTCCAATAGAGCAGAGTTGCAGCACGCAAAGAGTTTCCAAAGCAAAAGATTGCAAGATTCCAAGGCCTCACTTAGACGATGCCCCAGGTGCTTGATGAATGCTCCAGTTCGCTGTGAAGCCAGGGGAGAAGCCCCACCGATAAGCTGCGCGGATGATGGTAAATCCGGATCCGAACGGTCCCCGGCAAATTGCTTGTGGTTTTGCATCTCTGCTCCCCACACATATTGCAATGGCTTGGCACCACCAAAATCATGGACATCGCCGCCATTTCCCACCAACTCACCGCATCCCCCCAGGCATTTCCGGATTGCTGTCTGGATATCTCCAGTACCTTGGTCGCTCATCTAGCCGAGCTTCTGCCCCCGACACCTGCCTTCACGATCTCCGTGGGCTGTGGATCAGGTCTCCTGGAAGCACTGATCGCATATCGTCATCCGAGGACGCAAATCATTGGCGTTGAGGTGGCTTTGTCGGTCAATCGCTATCTCCCTGAAGAAAACATAGACGTTGTCGGCGGCACATGGGATCTGCATGCTGGCGCCGCTCAAGCGGCAGCTTGGATGTTTGTCTACCCACGAGAACCGAAGCTCGTCACGAAGTATCTGGAGACCTATGGCAATGGTTCAGTCCAATTGATCGTGTGGCTAGGGCCACGTGCGGATTGGGCTGATTATGAGCCATGCTTTCACAATTCTTCTTTCTCGGTGTATCTCCCGGAGGATGATATCGGGTTAATGGGATATGAAATGCTCGCTATCATGAAGCGCCGCACCTAATGGGATTGTGGTCGGCAATAGTCAGCTTGATAGATTGACCCAGAGAAGGGGACCGGCAGCAGATATGCGAGTGCCACAGCAGACACCGTATCCCACTCCTGCCTTCTCGAGAATCGAGTCGAGACCTGGTCGAGGACAGAAATGGTGTGAAAACAATGGATCCAGCGATCTTTTGCTACGGTGTCTGTTAACTCGAATTGCAGACCTAATCATATTCCTAAGCAGGACTGTCAGAGTTAGATGAATCGACCCACGATTAGAATGTCTGCATCACGATGATTGGGTACATTGTTATCTACGGACACCTATGAGATCCTAAAGCTTCTTCTAGAGTCACTAGGTTATTCTCTTATCTTTCAACGGGGTCTGGGAACACATTGAAGCTGCATCATCCGTCCTAATCATACCGATCCACATAGTACTATAGTTGAACAGTCCCTTGACCCATTCCACCCCTAATAGTCGGGTCCAGGAACTTCCTACCCCCCGACCATTATATATTTATCTCCCAGCGCAAGTCACTTCTATTCCGACCAGTTTTCGACGCAACTTGAGCGGTGTACTTCGCGGGAAAGAACCCAGCCAGATGTAAGGATAGATATGGAACGAGTTGAAGGGCGGAGCACAAGGAGACGCTACATCAAAGCTGAGATTTCAATCGCTTCAGCTTAGAAACAATTTACTATGTTCAAAGAGAAGTTGGTTCCAAGCTAGCCGCGGGAGAGAAAGAAAAAAACCAAAAAATGGAGCTGCGGGGAATCGAA
The DNA here is from genome assembly GCF_003184845.1 of Aspergillus ibericus CBS 121593. Lineage (NCBI taxonomy): Eukaryota > Fungi > Ascomycota > Eurotiomycetes > Eurotiales > Aspergillaceae > Aspergillus > Aspergillus ibericus. Next base: position 208,253 of record NW_020292150.1, read on the forward strand.
CCCCGGACCTCTCCCATGCTAAGGGAATATTATACCACTAAACCACAGCCCCACTTGATGATAGCACAGGCAGTATTTAAATTCTACGTGCTAGGTGTCAGGAAAAAACTTGAGTCACAGGAGGTAGACCAAAGACGCTCGGCGATAAAGATGGAGTACCTGAGCAGTGGCACGGTAAGACCCCTCAGTTTTGAAGATCGATCGATCGGCAGTTGTGACTCCCTGGTTACCGTATGCAGTTGTGATGTCGGTACAGCGCACCTTCGATCTTTCTCCAGAATGGACAAGATATCGATTCAAGGAGCCATTGATCAACATTGCAGTTCCTGGTACTGTCTTAGCATGGGTCTATGCATGACTGTTATTAGCTGCAGCTCAAGCCTTTGCGGGTGCTCTGCCGGTGCTTAGATAGGGAGGGCTTTGCGGCCGGCGGGTCATCTGATACAGAACATGCATCCCATTATTGGATCCATCACCGATAGCTTTTCGATTACCCTTTCAATTAAGGTCATTTGCCACGGATTGACTAGCATATTGCTTCACCATGATTTCAAATTCTCCATGAAGGGAATGCGGCATCTTAAGTAAATCTTTGCCACTTACTAATGGCTGGTGCAACTGCATCCCCTATCCCCAGTCGGATCAATCTATGATACGTATGTTATTAGTAGCCTTTTGGAGCATAACCAAGCACCTATCGGTTACCGACACTACTTGGAGGTAAACCTTTTGTGCCTCAAGCTTTGTGGATCTTACCGTTGAGATCAAACGATATTGGAAGCTATAGGACAGACGGGTAGTGATGAAGTAGTGACTGTGAGTCGAATACCGCAACTCAGTAAGATAACATGGGATGTTTAATAGATGCACTCCTGGAATTGCCCAAGATATGTTCTCAATATCTCGCGATCTTGAAAACATGGCGCCGATACTAGATGACACGGGATCTCATGGCTATGCCCCGACCGATATTGTGGGCTCTTGCAGGCAGGCCCGACAATAATTGGAAACTTGTACGACCATACTATCCCCGTCTGATGTACTCTAGTGGTGGCAATTGCGGGTATTAGATAGGTCCGAAAGAGCTGCATCATTCTGTATCGATCCCCGAGCTTCGAGAAGGTATAAAAGGGCGGTTGGTCCTCGACTTTCAATACCTCTACCACTGCAATCATCAGGTCTTCTAGTCCAGTCTCCTTGATCACTGCTCCTAGCTTAATCACACATCCTGGTTCCACTGTGTCAATCTACCGGAAACACCGCTCACCATGAAGGTTTCAGTTGTCCTGTGTCTCTTTGCTGCCAGCATGGCTGCTGCGAGCCCGACTGCCCGTAAGTATCCGGGACTCATAGGCCGGGAAGAGAAGACCCCTTCCAGGAACTAACAGGGTTTTGATTTAGGTGGTAAGCGTCAGCTCACCGATACCTTGACTGATGTTGGGGATGGTGTTAACGCCCTGGTCGCTGTAAGTATTAAGACACCAAATAACGCTGATATTTCCTGCTGACATCGTGTGATTAGGGTCCCGAATCCGGTCGTGAGTGGGCCCCGATATATCCAAGAGTCTCCAGGATCTAACAGGAATTCAATTTAGACGACAAGCGTCAACTGACCGATACACTAACTGATGTTGGAAAAGGTCTCAACGCCCTTTTGGGTGTAAGTATCCAGGACGAGAGACTGATTAATGATCCCCGCTAACATCGCGTGAATAGGGTTCTGGTTCTGGCCGTGAGTGGGTCCTGATACCCGAGGGAATCCCGGAACTGACACTTTCTCAATTTAGGGGGCAAACGCCAACTGACGGATACGGTGACTGATGTTGTAGATGGTGTGAATGCACTTCTCGCGGTAAGTAGTGCAAGTGTTGTCCCAAGTGCATTGTCGACTGACGGATGCACTATGAAACAGGGACAGGGCAGTGGCCGGGATGGCAATGGCCAGTCGGGCCACAACGGAAATCAGGGTGGAGGCCTCGGGGGAGGCCTCGGAGGGGGTCCCGGTGAAGGCTCAGGCGAAGGCCTTGGGGGAGGCCTGGGTGGAGGCCTGGGTGGAGGCCTAAACGGAGACCACGGCGCCGGCGGATATGGAGGATCATCCGGGGGATGGCCCGCGGTAAGTGATAGCAATTGTGTCTCAGGTTACGGTTGAATCTCTTGGCTGACACATAATGACAGGAGGGTGGCAGTGGTGGTTGTCAGTGAGCCCCCGAGAAGTCGAGATGTTTATCAACTAACGGTTTTCTACTCTATAGTCGCGGGCGGCAATGGCCCATCCGGGGGCACGTTCGCAGCCGGAGGTTCCACCGGTGCCGGAGGCGGAGCCTGGGGGGCCGCGGGCACCCACTAGGGGATCTCCCAGGAGTCCAGATGTTCAGGGCAGATGTGGCAGGATGGTTCGGACCTGTCAGCGAGATTTGGAGCAGTCCGCGGGATATAGGATTAATGGAGAGAGGACGTCGTGTTTATAGGGACCTAATTACACTCACTTGGATATATGCGACTGCCCATTGTCTGCCACCGTAAGCTTTGGGGAAAGAGTCAGGCCCCCCCCACCCCCGATCGTTGATTTGTAAGCTGTTTCCAAATCTAACCCGCTTTCCCCACCGACGGCGACTCGATGCATAATTAGCCACCCATCTTTAAAAGACGGCCGAGCAGGCACGGATTCTCTTGGGGTTTCTGGACCAAGCCTTTTGAACCGTTTTCGTATTCATCAGACAAACTCATTCCCATCATGGCCGACGCTGAGCCCGTCCACTTCTTCGACCTCTACTCCGATTTCCCAGGTCTGCCCGCTGCCCGCTGCCCGCTGCCCCGCAATCATCGGACCCGCCGCCTCTAATCATCTCCCAGGTCCCTCCAAATCATGGTCCCCCAACACCTTGAAGGTGCGCACCGTGCTCAATTTCAAGGGCATCCCGTATACCCAGAGCTGGATCTCCTACCCCGATGTCAAGCCCCTCGTGACCGGCTTAGGCTTGGGGCCCAATGAGCAGGGCATCCCCTACACGTTGCCAACCATCATCCACAAGGCCTCGGTGACCTCCAACCCCCATGGCGCCATGATGGACTCGCTTCCCATCGTCCTGCATCTCGACCAGGTGTTTCCGTCTCCGCCGCTGTTCCCGTCCGGCGACGCCAGCTACGCGCTGCTCCTCGCCGTGAACAAGATTATCACTCTCCACGGCCCCGGATTTCGGCAATTGATCATCCCCCGCGTGGTGGACCATCTGGATCCCCGAGGACAGGAGTATTTCCGCGAGACGCGCTCGGCGCACTTTGGGAAGCCGCTGGCGGAGGTGCGTCCCACGGACCAGGAATCGCTGGACCAGCTGTGGCAGCTGCTGGAGAAGGAGTCCGCGACCCTGATCCAGATGCTGCAGGGACGGGAGGGAAAGAATGGCCCGTTTTTTGAAGGCGAAACCCCCGGGTTTGTGGATCTGTTGTTGTCTTGCCACCTGGCGTTCATCGAGCGCTTTGACAGGGAGCTCTTTGACAAGTTCGTGGGTCAGGGCCGGGGGGAACTCAAGGCTTTGTACCAGGCATGCTTGCCCTGGTTGGAGGGTCAGGGGGAGGACAAGGAGTGGCCAATTCCCCAGGCTGCTTCATCCTAAGCAGAAGGCTTGTATGGATGAAGGGTTTGTAGATCGATAGCATTGGAAAGTCCGATTGATGTAATCGCATAACTTCACAGGCCCTAACGAACGCTTTGTCACTGGTATCCCGCGTTGTGACTGTTTTTGGTGGATTTAAGGAAGGAGATCCTCCAGGACTCTACGCACAAGACCATGACGAGAATACCGGAATTTTCAGTCACCCCCATCATCATCACATTAGGACATCGAGTTCCGGATTTTCTTAAGTAACGTCTCGCTATGGAACGCCAGCAGCGATGGTAGCAGAAGTAGGAGTAAGTGCCTCGCCACGGTGGCTGGAGAGAATCCGCGTGGTCTCCCGGCGCGGACCCCAAGCGTTTGGCGCGCGGCCTCCCGCACCTTTCAACCATGGCTTGTTACGCGCCGAAACCACCTGTTTCCTCTGGAATGTACAGATCAGGCGATGGGCAGATTATTCTTCCCTCGCCTGGGGTCTTTCTATTCGCCCGCGTTTCCATTTCGACTTCGTCCCACCCGTAATAAGGAACTAGGGGCCTTGCTGCACCGTCAGCTATTTCGATGCCCGCGCTCCACGTTCACCAATCTGTCCAGGAAGTCCAAAGTCTCCACGCTGCCTCATTTGTACATCCCCATCGAGGATGTAGAGAAACTGGAACGGTACCGAGAAGGAGGTTACCATCCCGTTTCAATTGGAGATCGCTTCCACGGTCGCTATCGGGTCGTTTATAAACTCGGTCATGGCTCGTACTCAACCAATTAGTTGGCTCGCGATGAAAGGGTTGATAAGCTCGTCGCTATTAAAGTGTGTACTGCAGACTCGGATCTCCACGAACTTGAGGTACTTTCCTTCCTTTCCAGATCGCGACAGCGTTCAGGTAATGATTTAAGCAAAATAATGATACCCTTGATCTTGGATACCTTCAAGATCCAAGGCCCAAATGGTACTCATGCATGTTACGTGACACATCCCGCGAGGATGAGTCTTTGGGATGCCAAAGATGGATCATACATTCGCCTCTTTAGGCTAGAAGTGGCGAGGGCCTTGGTAGTATAGTTGGTACTGGCCGTTGAATACATACATGCGCAAGGTTATGCTTATGGTGACCTCCACTTTGGTAACATTCTCATTCCGGTCCTTCCTGGCTTTGACCAGCTCTTGGATGAAAACTTGTATGAGTTGTATGGTGAACCCGAGTCGAAGACTATCATCCGCTTTGATGGTAAACAGATCTTTTCAAGTGTTCTATCCCATGCAATTCTGCCCGTCTGGCTTGGAGAGGCAAGTGAAGAGCTTACACTTGCGGAGGCTAAGGCTTTACTCTCCGATTTTGGCGAAGCGTTCTCTCCTGCCAGGAAAAACAAGTTCGAGTCTCGCACACCTCTCGTGTATCGAGTCCCGGAGACCATCCCTCGGAGTATATAACCACTAACTCAATGACCCCAAGAACATACCACTTACCTGTTCCAAATATTCTACACCTTTCTGTCCTCTCATTTCTTTTCAACTTTTTATCAATATGATTACTATATTTTAGAATAGAAAGAAGTGATTTTATTCTCGTCAGTTATTACTAGCACGAGTATAGGGAATTATATAAAAATCTGACGACTAATATATAATTTTTTATAGTTTAGTCTATAGTACGGAGAGAAAATATCACAGTAATTATTAAAAGGTAAATTAAATTTAATTTACACTAGTAGCTTGCCATCTAAAATATATATATTTAGTATATATAGTATTAACTAGTACTAGCTGTGGTATTTTCCTATATAGAAGTCAAGCCAGAGGGATTACCTCTTGTTTAATGCTAAATTATATATTAATGTATATTATGAAGACAAAAATATCTACCTATAAACCAGGAATAACGCAACACGGTAATACACTGGTAGTAACTCAATAACCTTCACTGCAATGGCCAGCTACACCATTTCATAGGCCAGGTCTTTTCTTCTTGATCCGACGGCCATATAGACTCGAAGATCTCTAAATCCATACTTCGCATCCTCTCGCCCGGTTTGCGTTTTGACTTGAACCGGTTTTCCACTCGCATCCCGGTGGCTGCATCCCACTCGACCTGCCACGCGCCACCCATTTCCTGGTGGTAATCCCCGCCTCCGAGCAGCACATGGGCTGTGATGCCCGTGGATCCCTGGTACTGCCCAGACTGGCCCGAGAGGGGGTGCAGTCGGAGCACTCGGAGGGATCTCCCCATTGTCTGGCCCCAGATGCGTGTGAATATCGCTGTAGCTAGCGCTTCGTCGAACGCACTGTTGATCGCGGTGTCCCGAACCGTCCACTTGGCAAGGCTGCCCTGCCAGGTTTGGATCGTCTGGCGCTCGTACGCAGTGAGCTCCCGTGGGGGGAACGGGCTCTCCTGACCCGAGACCACCACGGGAAGGCAGTTGAGGTGAAGGTCCAGCGTATGGAGGGCTGGAAAACGGCCCAGGGCGTCGTAAGCGGCCGTCTCGGTTGAGTGACCCCGGTGCCGTTGCACGGTGATCCGCAGCGTCTGGAGGACAGGGCAGCAGGCAGCCATGTTGGCGATCACGTCCGTAGGGCAGATTGGAGCAATCTGCCCCTTCCGCGCGAGTCGGTAGGGCTCGTAGCTCTGAAACTGGGGTCGGGGCCTGTGCAGCTGCAGCTCGGTTAGCGTTGGGCCGTGGCGGTCCAGGATCGCGGTGGGGAGCCATTCCGGGTGGTAGGACCCCAGCAGGCAGAGATAGGTCAGGGGTGGGAGGGCGTCAAACATGGCTTTGACTGCCGGGAGCCAGGTGGGAGAGGTTTCCGGGTAGTTCAGGGCGAGGGTTAGTCGCTTTAGGGCACGGAAGGGTTGCAGTTCGGCGATGGTTGTTAATAGAGCGGTATCCTCGATGGCGCCGGCGGTCCACGCGGTGAGATATCCCAGATCGGTAACGCCGGACCAGGCCTGCAGGCTCTGCGCGGTCATCCTGCTTATCAACGGGAATGAAAGCATTTCCAGTTGCGCGCGTGGATGCGTATTGACATCGTCCTCCGACGGCTGGGTCTGCAGCCACTTGGTGTATCGCTGATAGGAGCTGGGGCCCGACGTGGCGCTGATCTGCAACGTCAGATGCTTGATCCGCGGTGCTTGACGGAGAATGTTCCGCAGAAAGCGATCCGGGTGCTCGGTGTAGAAGTGGCCATTGGGATGTTCATAGTAGACGATCCAAGCGGCTCTCACCACGGGAGAGTGGACCCATTTATTTCGCGTGATATCCGCTCGGTACGTATTGGGGCTGGCGGAGAACACCGACACGTGACAGTCTGGATGAGTCTCCGCTAGGGTATCCAGCAGTGCCGGCGGGTATGAAGGGTACATTAAAAGATGAAGCCGCTTCAGATACACCAGCCGTTGGAGGAGGGAGATGATCGGGTCCCAGTCCCCTTTGTATGCCCGCAGTATGGGAGGGACATCGACATTCTCGGGGCTCGTCTCATTGAGATACTTCCCGACGTTGAGATCACGTAGGTCCGAGGAGGTGCGATCCACGAGGGTGAGATATCTGATATGCGGCAAGACGTGAGTGGCGTCAAGCAGCTGAAGCACACGGTGAGGTGGCCCGTCCGGCTTCAGGCGGAGAGTAAGATCTTGATAAAGACTCGGCGCCGTAATCTGGTTCCACTGGCGGTTCACCTGTGATAAAGCCCGCAGGGTTTCCCACGACACATCGCGAACCTAGCTCCAGAATTAGTTGGTTTCAAATGGTAATTGCAGTGTTCTTACTATTCCAGCAATTAAATGCTTCACCTCCAGGGGTAGATAGTCCATGTTCACGAGTCCGTAAGATGGCAGTCGAAATGATGAAATGATGTAGTGACGGGTTATTATACATTGAGGACAGTTGTCAGGTGACTAACTATACTCATTCCCTAGGTAGGTAATACGTTCGCGCTAGTATTGCTGTTTCACACTCATCTCTTATCAGTTGTGATGATGGGGAATACCGAGGAGCGGATGAATCTTTATCCGGCCATCTTGTACCTTAGCCCTGGTAAATATCCTGCAAATCTACGTCTTAGTATCCCTCATTCATTAAGGGAAAGAGCATCGCAGTTCAAAAAATAAAGAAGGGCCAGTTGTAATTGATTAATACTGAGCCTGTTCTATACACTGAACAAATGTATGGGTCATATGGGGTACAATTTGACGACTGCAATGCTGTACCAGTGTTATATCCCTACGGGAGAGACATAATATATATCTGGATTTACGTATCCCAGCAGGTGGCATTGTGAAAGGAGATCACGTGATCTCGGACCTAGCCACATAGTCACCTCCTCGCGTAGTTAGCTAGGCAACATACACATAATATCATCAATATTACTGTCACAGATTATAAGCTTTTATAGTAATAAATCATCAAATATTTATCTTCCCTATTATTTTTTATTATTTTTATATATTATTTATTGAATAGTATCCTCCTCAAGACTTTTTACACCTTAAATCACTACTATATATAGTTTTATAGGTAAGAAGGGCTTACAGCTCGGCGTGGTCTGAAATAAACTCCGCGTGGTCTAACGCTAAATACGGAACAACTCTTTTCCATCTTAACCATGATGAGGTCTTTATTTTTCATAAAAATTACATATTTTCAGTATACTGAAAATATGCACATTTTAATCCTAAGCTTAGAGTGTTCAAAAAAAAAGACCCCCTAATAAAATACCCTAATAAATACCCTAAATACCCTAAGATCCCTAAATACCCTAAAAAAGTTTTGATATAGCTTATTATAGGCTCATCGTGGTCTAAAACTAAGATTCTTGACTATGATGAGCTTTTGCCAAGAACAGGTTCGGCGT